>NW_020221295.1:454472-719765 GCF_003070985.1 Temnothorax curvispinosus
TCTCTCTCTCTCTCTCTCTCTCTCTCTCTCTCTCTCTCTCTCTCTCTTTCTTTCTCTCTCTCTGCCTTCCTCTCTTTCTCTCTCGCGGAATGCACCGCGCAGCATCCCGGTGGAAACTTTCTCATATCCTCGATGCGCGTTATTGCGAAGATCCGTGCAGGTGCAGCGGAGCTCTCGTTAATCATCTCTGAGCGACTTGATCCTCGCATCAGATTACTCCTTGTCATACAGTTTACTCGGCGCAAGGCAATAATAAGCAGAGAATTAATTTTATTTCGAACAAGACTAAACGGCTCTCTCTCTCTCTCTCTCTCGCTCTCTCTATTGCCTTCGTCGCTTATATACATAGGTATATCTCACCTATATACGGAAAGAAAGTTAGGGCCACATGAAAATTTACTAGACGAATTTTAATTCAACTTGTCAACAATAGATGCTAGAATATTGAAGAATATTTTCACAGATATGTATATTTTCTGTACTTTTTATATGGGATTTTATGATTAGGATATAACGTTATGCAACACGGGAGATTATTCAGTACTTTGTATGCTGAATGTCGCGCAAAGTCCGCTCGAGCTACGTGGATTCTCTGTCATTAAGCGAGCGTAGCAGAAAAGATTAAACTTGCAAAAGCTCCTTTAATTATAACCGTTAGTTTGACGCGTTGTACAAGTGTCAGCGAGATGCGCAGACAGAAGAAACGGCTCGGAAGAAACACTCGTTACCAGGAGCGAGCTTATTTTCATACGTCGTAGCGTTCAGATTCAGGTACAACCTTTCATTTCAATTTATCTTTAGACGGTAGAGACGGTAAGATCTCTCGACTAAGTGACGGAAAACGGAGAAAAAAAAAGAAAGAACAGAACGAACTCTCGCGAACGAACTGGGATCTTCAGAAGCAAGGAAGGAAATGTACGTTTTATGTATATATATACATAAAACGATATATATATATATATATATATATATATATATGTATATACATATATATAGCTGGCATTCGTTCTCGATGCAGTTGAGAAAGGGCGCGAAGAGCGGTGAAGCGAATAGATAGAGGGACGGGGAAGAAGAGAAGGAAGAGGAGGATAGTGCTCGGTCGGGCGATGCACCGAGGTTAGAGTCGGCTATTATGTAAATTTTAATGCAATACTGTCTCGGCTGCTCCGCACTCCCTGTAACTGCCTTACATCCGCCACCATTCTGCGGGTCGCTCTTCGCGAAACATTTATAAAATTATGCCAGCCGGCTTGTTTTCCCTCGGCCTTTTAGGGGAATCACTCGGGATACATGCAATTCATGCGCGTCGCCACAGTTAGCCGCGAAAAATGATGATAGCGATGACATTGTTAATCCTATACGTTAATAGATTGAGCGTCTCCGTATAGCGTTCTTCCTGTTAGTTACTTTTAAGCAAAAGATATGAGATAATAAGATTTACTTATTTCAGGTCTTAAAAAGCGCGGAAATAGCCTTGTAAAAGGAATAAAATTATTTTACAGCAAACAGCAAGAGTGATTAGTCCAATTTAACAAGATTAATCTCATAATTCATATTATTTTGTTTTAGAATCCACGCAAAAGATATTTTTCGTGGCAATAACGTATTGCATAGAGTATAGAGCAACGTAGTAGCATTGAATCAAAAGTATGAAGGAAGAAATGTTATGTGTACTATTCTCGAAAAACATTGGCGCGATAAAACTGCGACCCTGAGAAACAGCAAATGTTCAAAAGTTTACAAAATAGCTCGCTTTTTAACGACGCAGTTTTGACACGGCGTTTGCCATCACATTTCGGGAATAGTAGCTTTCCGTTCACGGATCCGTAACTTTGCGGTGTCTCTCGAATTTACCGAAAATACAGTGTCTTAGAGTTTCTATATTGCGTCGATGGCGCGATATATGATGCCGATCATTTCTCCTTTCGAGCCATCGGTTGTTCTAACTCCAAGATATTGAAATATTGAACATGATTCGCTCTGCGATGGTGAATTATGAGGGCTGTGACGATAGGATGATCACGACCACGATTGAAACTCCAATTTAACAATCCTGCCGGCGCGGGCGGATCCCGTGCGATTTGTTAATTGACAGTACACAACGTATACGGCTATTATGTAAGTGCATGCAGACGAATGTCGACAAAATCGTAACTGATTGAAGGTATGCCGTTCTCTCTCGGGAAATTGCGTTAAAATACCGAACGGTTCTCATTAAAAGTCTCTTTTCTCGCCTTACGAATAACGTTGAGAATTACTCGTCCCCCTTTTTTGTCCCTTTTCGCCATTGCGGCCTAGTGATATAACCGCTTCCCGGGATATTAAAGGGAATCGACTTCCACTTCCCTGGAAAGTGCATCGCCGTTGGAGCGGTATAATCTTTCTTCTAACCGTAACTCATTGTTACTGATCGATCGGCTCCATGTAAGCTTCCTTAACCTTTCAGCTCGTTGTTTTAGGTATATCAGTTAGCTACATAGACTAAATAAAAAAATCGTATATTTAAAGCGTGCTACTTCGTTAAGCTGTAGGAATTCGCCGATATAATTAATATCGTCAGATAAATTAACTAGTCAATTTTCGTAAAAATTACAAGATCATTCTTTAAGGACGCCTGAGTCAAAAGAGAGCCAAACGCAGTTGAACGGTTAACTCGACAAAGTTGATGATGAAGCGACCAATAAAATGACTAAACTTGTTACAATGGCACTGGCAAAAAGAGCCACGCGTTGCAAAATTCATTTTCATGTGAGTTAAAGGGGTTTTTAGTAATTATCATATTCTTACAACCCTTATATCCTTTCCTGTTTCGCACGGGTCCGTAATACGGGTTGAAGTCGTTATGTTAAAAACTCGTTAAGCTAGTACAGTTGCGTTGAAAACCTCGTTGCAATACTTGCGAGGAAAGTTTCAACGATAAAAACTTCACTGTTACCCCTCTATCTTCCTTTCAGCCACGAAGTTACGTTCCCCTCGCGGTCTCTTTTCTCGCAATTACACGCGATGCGTCGAGTCTCAAAACCCCATCTCGCTGTACTTTTCTGTCGACTTTAGATAAGGTACCTCGCGGCTTTATTATCGTACGGACTTCGTCAACGTCTTAGGGGGTATATCACTTAAGCTCATCGCGCACAAGTTTGCAAGAACAGCAGCATGGCGTATTTACCATCGATGCTCAACACATGCTTTGTCGCGTTTGTAAAGAGAAAGTTTATTCCAAGTCTAATATATATAAATTATTATATAATTATTCAGCATTATATATTACACTTTTATAACCCGAGAACGGACGCACTATTTTTTTTTTTTTTTGCATGAACGATCACTTAGGGCTATTTTACATTCGAATTAAAAGTCATTATTATTATTTGCATATTTTGGATTGTTAATTTATCAATATTTGAGGGCAATATACGTGTATAGATGTACTCAACATTCTCCGAAAAAAGTAAGGAAAAACCAAGAAAATATTTAAAAAACGAAAGAAACACATTAAAATTACTGTGACGTGAGTTTCATTCTTTCAACTGGGGTTGAAGTAGCCTCAAGTTCTCGGGTTAAATGTTTGTAATTTTAAAACAATGTTTTAATTAAATTAACTTTCAATGTTTTTCAATCAAGTAAATTTAATTAATAAAATTTAAAAAATATATATATAGTTATATATAAAATTATATATAAAAATATATATAATTAAGTTAATTTAATTTTATTTGATTAAAAAAATAATACAATTAATCAAATAAAATGCGACATTTTATGTTAAATTATACATATATATATATATATATATATAGTTTATCATAAAACATCGCTTATTACATTAACTAGAAATGCCGGATTTTTAAAGTATCTATATATCGCGCATATCATAAATCTATTCCTATATCATAAATGTTCATGTAATGCAATGTAAAATATCCAATGAGTTTTACAGTCGTGTAATATCACTTCACCATTCCGCACTCGCCAATGATGAAACAACGATTTTAACAATTTTGTCATTGCAAACCGAGGACACTTCTAACTTGCGATTGTTATTGATACCCAGGAAATACAATTCCGTAAAATAGCCGTGTTTTCCGAAGTTATTAGCGAGACATCCAGTTTCCATCGTCAAAACCTGCGTAAGCGGTATGTTTAGACAGGGTGACGCGGAATTACAGAAGAAAGCCGATCTCTGCCTTTGATCAAAATAAATAGAGTAAAACTGTAAGACACGTAAAATTATTGCTACCAACGATGGATGCGAGATGTCTGTAAAGTGATAAAAATAATAAATAAGTAAAAATTCCGTAAATGGCAACGTAAAATAAAATGACATGTATAGGCACTCCTTTCTGCAGCAACATTTCAGATAACTTTACAATATCAAGAGAGAGGAAATAGAAACCACCCGATATAATCGTGCTTTCAATACCATGCTATACGATGCCCGAATATTGATTGATTCTTCCGCGAGTGGCAACCCAATACACCAAATAGTTGACTCCTGATGCGAATTCCATTCGAGTGCCTTAACGTCATCGGTTGTGTGCGGGTATCCATTTCCATTTTGGTACGTTTGTTTAATGGAGTATCGAGCACAAGAATGGCAGCACGCAAAAACAAAACCGTTTTATTACTGCAAACGTATGTATATACGTTCAGTGCGAATTTTAATGCAATCATATAGAATGTATTTCACTGTCTTGTTATGACTTTCGATAATTCCATTTTTATATCACATATTTTGAGAACATAATTGTTCCTCTTGTACAATATGTAATCTATTCACTTTTTAATAATTTTGTGATATTATACTTTAACAGAAATGTAAACATTCTTTCACAGACTTTTGAGCTTAAACTATTAAATTTTACACATGTGTAATTTTCGCAGATGGCCATCATAATCATAAAGTAGGGCATAACGGATTACAGGATCATTATCTGGCAGCGTGTTGCAAGCGAGGGAAATTAAACCAGTGTACGTGGCGTGTCTGGTTTTGAAGATAGCTATCGAACATCGATGTCCAGTTCACGGCATAGGAAAATCAATGCTTAAATGCTTAAATGAGGCGTTTTAATGCGTATACTATCACAGTCAATTAATTTAAAAATAGCAGTTATGATTTAATAATTAAAAATAATATTTATATCATATATTCAACAAACTTGCATTTAAATAGACATAAATCACACAACATATTTCTTTCTTTATCATTTTTACGTTAATTCCAATTTATGTGTTTTCTGTGTTATAAATTTCGCCGTTGTAATTCAGCACAGTTCGTGTCGAGAAAATACCAGTCCGAAAGGGGAGACTAAAGTTGATTAAAGAACAATATTTCTTCAATTCTTTCTATATTGCAAATATATCGTGACACTGTCCCTCCGATAAACATTTGCGACATGACAAAATACGATAATACTTATTGCGCACGTAATAATACCTACTCTCGCTATTGTCGAACGATCTCACAATTACGCGAACTAAATAGATGGTATTTTAAAAGATATCTACATTTGCTCTCTTCGGACCGATCTTGTCATATCAACCTGAAAATGCAACCTTATTTTCTTTCGCAGAAATATTCGCTCCCGAGTCTATCCACGCACGTCGTGGCCGTACATACGAACGGTTTCACCGCTCGATACGGCGAGGAAGGATGACGCAGGACGAAACTCAATTTATCAGAGATTGGTAAATAGGTTGGCCCATGTACCCGGCGACGGCCAAGGGTGCTCGGGGGTGAAGGAAAGAGTCGCTGGGGTGAGAGAGAGAAAGAGAAAGAGAGAGGTCGCAATGGCCATCGGGGACGTGACGTTGACGACCGCAAAACGAAAATCAGAAACTCCAATTTATCGCGGGAACAGCTAATTTCCCGGACTTCACCTCCCTCCCTCGTCTCCGCGGCCGCGTCCCCCGCTGCTCTCGGTTGGCGGATCACCCCTCCATCGCCTCTTCACCCTGAGGTGGCGGCGCAAACCGCCCTGTCGTCGTCGTCGACTACACCGCACACGGACGCCGCGCGTCTCACGTTCCTTCGTCCCGAGATTCCTACGGTAATTGGCAGGCAGACCGTGCGTTTAACCGTTGCAACAGAATGGCGGAATTAGAACAACGTCTTTCAGGAGAACGGCATCCCTTCCCTGTCCGTTCTCACTGTCCCTCTCCTTCGAATTGTGTTCCGCTCTTCCAAGATGCTTCCGCCAGCTGGCGAAACTATATAGTCTATTTAAATTATACGATAAACACTGCCGACGAACACTTTCTCATTCCTCTTCAATTGACGCCTACCTCCTCGACGGTAATCGAGGAGGTAGGCGTATATATATCGCGACGCACCGAAGAAAGCAAGAAAACAGAAAGGCACAAGGCGGAAAAATGTGCGCCTTCATTGCGTGGATTCGATCGCCATTCCCGGAGCGAAAGGATCTTCAAAGAACTTCGCGAAACGCACTTAGCAAGATATGCGAATTGAAGAAACAGTTTGTTCAACCCTACGAGGCTGTACATTACAGTCTGTTAATTATTATATAATCCTGATTAAAATGCCTCTTGCAATAATATTATACCATGCTCGACTTATATTCAAGTAGACAATGCGATTAGCCATGTCAATTTTAGTATCAAAGGTCCCTGTGATCATTGTATGCGGCAGATTATTATTGTTGCTGCGTTAATCCATGTGATATTATCTAAGATATCACGTAATTGATATCGACTTGCTTAATGATTATTACACTATATTATCTGCTAATAACCATAGCTCTTCTAATATTCTTAATATTTCTGACAGTCGACACCTAAAAGTTTCGCATACGTTTTCGATGAGCAAAATGCTCTTGGCAAAAACTAAATAGGTATCGACTATAATTATCTCCTTTAGAACATATAGATATACGAGAATATCACAAAGTTAACAATGCGTTGTTCAATAACATCAATAGCATTTCTCGCGTTTTTTTGCCAACAATTTGCAACGGAAATATGCTTTTGCAGACAAGCTAAAACGAAGCGCGCGGAAACGAGAGTTTATCGAAAATTAGCGATAACGATTCACAATGCGCGCTTACCTACATTTACCGGCGTGGCCACGGGCACGCACGGTAATGTGACCCACTAAATTAATTAAGCGCGGCAGCGTGTGTTAGCTGTGCACCTTCACACTCACACTCACATAACACACGTAATCCTCTCTCACACCGAACGCGCGTGCTTTCGATGCTGCCTTTGTTTCCCTGCGTGCCGAGAAACACGGTAGTATGTGGTCGTTGCGAAAGCGATGGCCGCCGTTATTCACCGCTCTCCCGACCTGTGGATGTATATATAACCATGTACGATTGCAAGTGAGCATACACGTACGTATCCATACAGAACCGTGATCGAGGATTTCATTACGTGAAAAAACGTTATCCTGCGCTTGTTCCTAATTTAGGAATTTTCAGGAATTAGCGTATCGCCTACACATATTCTATTTTTGGATCGTGTTATCTTCTTATAGTTTACAAATTTTTCACTATTATTTAATAATCATTAAAAAGCTCCTGCGTTTTTAATTATTTCTAATTCTGAAATTTTGGTGCTTCGGTATTTTAATTACAGAAAAGTCGACTTCAAATTTATCAAAGAATCTGTCATTAATCTTTTTGAACGCACACGTGTGCAAAAGTGCGCAATGTAGCGTTTCATCTAGAAGAATCTCTCCTTCGTTCGAAATTGTATTGTACATCAAAGAAACTCTCCGTGTATGTATGTGTGTGTGTCTATTCCTCTTTTGCACTTCCTCTTTTTATAAGAACGCGCACAGAATGTGATATTCCGCACACGGAACACGCGTTCTTCAAAAATCCAGAAACGCTCTTTCCGAAAATTAATTACAGTTGATAGACTCATATACCTAACTCGCGTAAAAGTCTCTTGAGAGATATTAAACTCGGCGGTTCCAGAATCTCTCGCGTGTACGCGATTTACTCGCTACTGAAATTCAATGACCCCAAAATTCGCTACCTGATATCTAGTCGCAGTCCTGAGTTCGCATAATACGTATGTATATGCGTCCCGCGAAACGCTTCTCGGGGCGTCAAGGCCGAACGTCTGTGGAAGCGCGAACGTCTGTTTTATGCATGATCGCGGGGTGAAATGCGGCCAAGAGCCGAGAAGACGAACCGACAAAGATGGAAGGAGAGAGAGAGAGAGGGAGAGAGAAAGAGATGGGAAGACGATGTTACGCGAGAGAGCAGGAGGAGAATAACACGTACGCGAAAATGGGTGGAAGCTATTTCGGTTGGGAGTGGAAGACAGGGGGACGGCGGCAATGCATCGCGTGCTATGCCGTAGTATATGCGAGTGACAGAACTCTCCCTAGAGCTCGCAAACAAGGACGAAAGAGCCTTTCTGTCGTCGCTGCGCGACGCCACGCACCGTTCTCTCCCGACTTTCCTTTGACCGTATCGACGCGACGTGGCGATACGGCGTTTCCCTTCGTTTCCGGCCGGCGGAGGTGACAACGAGGAGAAGCTCGACGAAAGCTCTGTGCCGGAGCCCTGCGCCTTGAGCATTGATTTCGTTATGCGAAAGACGGCACGTCCTTCGCGCCCGAGCGAGCGAGCGACCTCGAACGCATCAAAGACGCTGCACTTAATGGATGGAATAATAATTTAACCCATTGAGGAGCGTGGGCGGATGTGTGTTGCCTCGTAAACCGGTACGTGTCACTTTGTGTAATGGAGAAATATGTTTATCACGCAAAGGAGATATGATATCAGCCCTTAATATATACAGAAAATTCAATTTTCGATCAAACATGTACAATGTACGTGACACAAAATAACTCTTCACGTTAAAAGATCTTTATTACCCGAATTAACATTCGTTTCTAATTAATCTTATTTCTTATCGCAAAACTTGATTCTTTCTTCTTATGCGAAAAATTCGTTAATTTTTTTAGTTGGAATTAATATTAAAAATGACTCGTTCTATTGCAGATATTATTTTTATAGAACAACCTACATCTTATATCTCATATTTCACAAAATTTCTTTCACATTTTATCTCAGGTGTAACATGCTTAAAGAATCAAACTCGTTTTTGTTAATGCACTTTAAAAAATGTACCACAATTCAATATCCCAGGGCGTGGCATTCGATGTCTGAATGGGCTGTATTTGCGGATCAACGTGTATGTGTTACAAGATCCATTTTAACGTATCCCGGTACGTCCGGATGTTTCACGACGGAAGTTCAAAGTGACAGGATACGAGAGAAAGAGCGACTCAATCGATACGCTTTCTGAATGCACGATTTCCATCAGACTTGCCTCGCGACATGCTATAACTAAACCGATTTCTCGTTACTGTCCAAAGTTATCGCGAGAATGAGATATCGCAAGCATGAAATACCGCTCGCGTTTTATGACACTTGGCATCGTTATTTTCAACGTTGTCGATCTTTCTCTTTGCTCTCTCTCTCTCTCTCCCCCTGTCCCTCTCTCCCTCCCTCCCCCCCCATAGTTCTACAAAAGATCTCGATGAAACGTGGTCAGTGGAAGGAGAGTATCCTTGCTTTGATCAGACGGCGCCCGCCAATTTACCAAACTATTATCTTGTCATGCATTCATTGCCGGCAGTTTAACAGTTTCCAAATTGATTATGCAGAATGCTCAATCTGCAAGTCCTATAATTACTAGTCTAAACTGTGTTCATTCTGCCTTCAACCTTCGGTTGGCGGCAGTCGGGAGTAAAAAGAAAATATTCAATATTTATAATTTTCGTACTTTGGTCGAACAACATCTATCGATATAAATGAGTTTCGTAATTATCAAGTGACTAAATTAACTGTGCGTGAAATTCTTTGGTTGTGAAATTCTTTCAGCATTTTTGTAATGCCCTAGGCGTGCAGGAATGCAATCGACATCGAAACGCTGAAACAACTGAAATCCGAGTGATGTACATTTGAAGTGATGGCAGTTATGCGTATATATCTATATATACATATGTGTAGAGATGAGAGATGTATATGAGTGTGTGTATAAGAGTGCGTGAATGCGTACGTATGCAGGCGCGAACATTCGAAACACGTATTTGTTACACGAGCTAGTAGCAATAACTTTGTTGAACATGCGGCGGTCCTGTACCGCTGAAGCTGTAAACCTCTAAAAAACATAGGGCATGCTACCGCATAGGTTGTACAAGGGGATGCACCTTGGCAACACCAAATATCAGACGCGTTAATCTCGGGAAAAAAAAACGCGCACATTCGAGTGGACGCAAACCAGATGTGTCCCGGCTGACCAATGCTTTTATCACTGGCTAACTCGCAGAACGCGATTAACGCTTCCATTGAGACGATAGTAAATTAACCCTCTTGAATATAACTTTCACGAAGAATGTTAATTGATCTCAGTTTCTAATGAATCCCACAACAATTATGGAAACCGTGAAGAATCATCGGTTAATATAGGAATAATCCATATTTAATTAATAACCACGTACAAAGAGAAAGTCCAAAAGCTAAATCTCGCGTAATTCATTGTAGGAAAACTTAATTATATCCTTTAGAATTTTATTATCAAATTTTACTTCGTATCTCTAATGTTTTTTGCCCATAAGCTTATCGGATTCTGCGATTAAATTAATTAACTAGTTGCGAAAGTTGGAAAATTTCCGCGATTTGTTCACCGTACGCTTGATACAACCAGTACACAAAATGGTTATTTCGGTTTACTATTTACTCAGCGATATATTCGATTAATGCCGAGCTGTATCGCCGGGAACACATTACAAATATTCGATCGTGATCCATTAGCGTCCATAATATACAATAATAGCGACACGCGAGAACACGCGCATTTTGCGCGACCATCAATATTCATGCCGGGCGTTCGCCGAAGAGATAAAGTAAAGTTTCCCCATCAATTTACTATACCCCAACATGTGCGCATACTGTGCCGTAACCGGTTCGCAGCTTAGAATAGCGTAGCGGCTGTCGAGTGCGACGCCAATCGGGCATTTCGCGAGCGAGGCTCAATTAACTTTTTCATTACCCCCAACGTGATTAGTACCGTGGTCCGGTTTCGTTCCGTCCTCGTGTTCCGCATCGAACAGCATTCTAAATTAACGAGCCACGCCATTCTCCGGACTTTCCTACGTTAGATGCGATCAATCGATTTAACGCGACCATCAGCTCGATGGCGTATCTGGTGAGGATCGCTTTTGCTTTAACAAAATAATGAGAACTACCCTTTTTTTTGTCCGCCACACAAATAGCGAAAATAAAAACGTCGAAAATCAACGATCGTGTTTAATTAAGTCAATCCTAACAACGTATGTTTTTAACAACGGAGAATGACATGTTAATAATTCGAAATTAAAATACGGCGCAAAAATTGTGATAAATTTCAATATAACTTTTTTAAACAAAACAATTCTGACAAAACAAAATTCTGCTTTAACAATATAGCGAGTCTTTCTTCTTACTGATAATAACAGTGGCGCTTTCGTTTATCTTGTGTTAACGCACACGAGAGATTTTTTCAATAACAAATATATATGTATAGTCTGGAAATGCAAAAGTAAATCTCGCAAGAAGAAAATAAGAGAACTTAATAGAAACGAAGCGACAGAGTGAAACTAATGAAGAGAGAAAAGAGAGAGCAGAGGGGGTTGAGAAGCGACTTGAAGAGATGGAAGTCCCGAGAAGAGCTGAAAAAAGTTTGAGTTTATGAGAGCTGCGTAGAGAAGGCAAAATAAGAGACCCACTAACTATCCAACTGCCATCTCGTATCTTTTTCATTTACACGCTGTTTACAACAACCCAAGCATTATTTTTATCGCCCTGCGACTACCTCCTTCTTCTGAATTATTTGAACGCCACGGGAGACATTGTTCCGAATCGGAGAATGGAGAGACGAACACTCACATCAGCATGCGAAAAATATCTTTAAGTCGTACACGATTTACACTAAGGTTAAGATCTGAAAGCGGAACAACGCAAACAAATACTATTCCTCGATACACTCCTCCTCGTTCTGATTTGCTATTTGACTCGACAATCTATCCTTATAGCTAGGACACTCACGTTTTCATGATTATAACAGCAATAACCCGCGAATGGATTCCACGATGTTCTGACTTTCTCCGTTGGCGAACAATATCCCGTTGTAAAATTTTTCCCATTTTTCCTCGCTTTCTCCCGTTGTAAAATGGCAATATCAATCCCAGACTAATAATGGACCATTGGAAAAATATCGAAATAATCTCCAACAAGTAACAGAGCTCGTTAAAAATTAAACAAAGTACAAAATCCCACAAAGTCACGTAAAATACCTCACGATCAGTTTTCTACGTACAACTCGAAAATTCTCAATGCTTGGCTTTATTTTTGTGCAGAAAAAATTTCCTCCGATTTGACGAAAAAAGGGAAGAAACATGGATAACAGAAAAGAACAGAAGAAATCTGGAACAACCTGTATGTCGGAAGCAAATAAACGACCATTTCTTGCAAGACGGTTTCCTCCAGCCATGCGGAAACAGCACGGATGTCGGGCCTTTCCCAATAACATGTTATCAGCACAATCTGTCCGGCACAAGAATACCTACCTACAATCCGAT
Organism: Temnothorax curvispinosus; assembly: GCF_003070985.1. Taxonomy (NCBI): domain Eukaryota; kingdom Metazoa; phylum Arthropoda; class Insecta; order Hymenoptera; family Formicidae; genus Temnothorax; species Temnothorax curvispinosus. The sequence continues at coordinate 467,068 of NW_020221295.1, forward strand.
GGTATTCCTGTGTTGGCGCTTATTGGGTCGGTCGCGTCGCATCACGTCGCGTCGCGTCGCATTGTGTCAATTTGCCGGAAGTTACGACAACGTCAGTTATACGATCTACCGGCACCGTCGTTTCTCGCGTTCCGTCAACGTAGAGGTATTGCCGTGCGCATAGAAGCGATGGGATTCGGAGGTTCTAGGGCGGACCGATACGGCGGAGAATCCCCACTGATCCTCGAAGAGACCCTAACAACGTCTCCGACAAATGACCTTGCCGTCCCGCTGCCCGCTTGATCAATTAATCGCCCGGACATCGAGCAGCAGAATAAGGGATCGATTGAGGTGCTCGCGTCTATTCAAGCGAGTTGACGTTCGCCATTTTCGGGCATGTCCACGGAAAGGGAAGAGGACAATTATAGCTGAAACCCGAGCGAGATGTACTCGAAAGCAGTCGGGCGATGTAATCGGAACGATTGCTCTTCGACGGCGATGCGACGACTATTACGTGTCGATGTAATTTATTTGCATGAATAAACAGCGAGATGTCTGCTGTAACATTTGTGCAACGAGCGAGCAGCTTTCGCGAGTACGATATGCCAAATGTCATCTTTTTAAAACTGCCTGCCGCAAGATATTTTTCCATTAGAATGTCAATCGTCGTTGAAAAATAAATTATGTAAAGATAAATTACGTAAAATTTACGTGAAATTTAAATAGAAAGATCGCCAACTCTGGATTTTAAGTAAATTTAGAGAGAAAGGGAATTGCGAGTGAGCAGATACTTCGAATGGTAAACAGCGAGAACAGAAGTGAAGACGAATAAAATTCCATTAGACCGTCATCCGATTTGCTCCGCCGCCGCTTTCATTGAGTATGGTATGATCGCTCTTACATTCACACATTTTCATATCCGTCAGCAGGAAAAAATACCTCTTTCGAGAATAAAGAAGAATTTTAAACACTTCTATATGGTACTAATACTTTTATTATTTTTTAAGAGTGTCATCAATGTCGATTATTCGTAGTTTAATTCCTCGTTTTGTCATGCCTCGTAATTTAAAAGTTTTTTACTCATCGAAAAGCTAATTACGATTAAAAATCTGAGATATATCGTAATACAAATAAAACTATTTAAAACATCCTTGTGTGGTTCGATCAAACGTTCAAACCAGAAGGCAAATTACAATGTGTATTTTTTATCAAAACAAGCCACCATTGTTTCATACCACGGTCGCTTCTGTACTCGCCGTTATATCTACCTGCTACGCTAAACGGAACCGCTCACTGTTCTATAACTGGCATTTATCGATTCACGTGAAAAACGGGTCCGCCAAAGTAAAGAGCGGCGCTGCGAAGTGATTAACACGAAATGAAAATCGCTCCGGGCTGGGAAAACGATGTTTCGCCGATGTAAAACCTCCGACACTCGTTTCGACTCGCTCGGTAATTAAATCGCGCGAATTACGTCGACACAAACGCGGCTAAGATAAAGCACATTTTTCGTCCCAGGGGAAAAGAAAATTATAAATGCAGGCAAATATGCATGTATGTATACGTATATACGTATAATATACGCATGTACACGGTACTTTCACTACTATACTCTGCTTTTCACGGATCTTCACTTCCAGATACCGATTAAAATCGCAAACAGCTCTTTGTTCTTTGTCCTGGTATTAAAAGCTCGCGAATAATCAGCTCTATATTACTCTAGCTGCATTGCGAGCTCAATATCCATTAAAATTTCATGTTCCTGTACAAATTGGCTGTATCAAAATTCCGCAACTCTCCACGTGATAAATAAACTAATCCCAGAGGTTTTGCTCTTACTTGTTACAGCCCACAATATGTAGCACGAGACTAGGCTAATATATTCCAGGAAAGTTCGTCGACGTCGAGCACGCGGTTTACCAGCGTGCTAAGTTAAGATATCAGTTTTGCGACGATTAGAGAGACTAAACACTTACCACCTATGCGGATACAATTTCGAGGTGTACGTGACTGAATTTTAAATGCGTTACACATATATCCTCCGCGGCGTATTATCGCGGTAACATGATACACTACACCTAAATAAAATACACCTCGAGTTAAATTTAATTTAGCGGATAATCTCGCGAGGCAAATACGAGAGCGCTTGTCGTGAAATATCATCCGCGAGAACGCGTAAATCGATTGTAAATCAGACAGAGAAACGAATTATGAAGGGAATTTCATAAATTTGTGCTTGCGAAGAGAAGCTTTGCGAGAAGCGAGAAGTGCGCCGCTATTCTTATCGATATCGCTCTTCCACGGTCGAGGACGGGAACGTGGTGGCACGGGTTACGAAGCTAAAGGAAGACGCAGATTTACGGTGTTTGTAGATCCTTGTAGCCGCTTCCTCGAAAAATACGAGCGGTCAGACGTCGGTAACAGATTAGGCGATTTTACGTGGCGCGGCGATGCCAAGACTCCTCGCGCGTATTTTAGCGGGTCGTATTAATGGCACTTAATCTCTCCTACCTATCACCGAGCACAACGCTTTCATTGTGCAAGGGTGGAAAATACGGACTTCTTATCCTTATCCTCGCTTATCTTCGCGAAACTCCCATTCGCTCGTATTTGTGTCGAAAAAGAGAAAGAAGGAGAGATGGAGAGAGAGAGAGAGAGAGAGAGAGAGAGAGAGAGAGCTCGTAAGATATCAAAGATATCAAATACGTGAGCGAATAATTACTGAATGTTTGCTTGTTTCTACGATCATTTAAATACACAAGTATTCCTAACTAAACATAATATTATATAGTTAAATAACATTTATGTACTATGTGATTTGTATTTAAATGTAATATTAGCACATAGAAAAATCTTAATTGATAGTAAGTATGCACTAGAAATAATAAATCCATTCGGTAGAAAAATAAAATTATCCAATAGTATTAAATATGGTATACTCATAAATCTCTTGCGAATGTACTCTCTCCAGCTTTTACCGAGTCGCGAAAGATACACGTAGAAAGCTCTCCGTACGCGCATGTGATGAATCGATTTGCTACCGCGAGAAATCGCAGAACGCGATAATGGGTCGTCTCTGAATAGCGGCTTACATAAGCGAATTCTCGCACCGATGATATTAGCAGAAGAGATATGTGGAACTCTTCTGTAAACTGTGTAAAGCACTCTCGTCCGCTCAGCTATGTACATACGAACGAAACATTCGCCTGCCTGGTTAGATATTTTTCATTTGCCGTCGCGGGTTTAATATACCATCGGGTACTCGCGTTTCACGGAATATTTTTCGCGATCGCGATAGCGACTTTAAACGGAGATCGATGTTTTGCGGTTCTGCGCGCCCGTCCTCCTCTAAAGGCCGGTTGAAACCAACATTCCCATCGTTATTTAATGTTCTCGCGCTTACAAATCCCGCCCGTTCTCTTCTTCCCCGTCTCCACCGTACAATACTCCAAAATCGTATTTCAAGCATGACGTTTTAGCAAGAGCACATATGTACATGCATTTCTATAAATGATTGCGATAATTGAACAAAGCTGTAGCAATACGTGGGAGAAAAAAATTTTTTAAACACGTTTAAAAATGCTATCTCTCTTCGACTCTTCCAACTTTTTGTTGATTCGCGCTTTCCTAAACCTGTAGCTGGGAGGGATTCTCCATGCGCATTATGCGCCCGTATAATTCGACTCTTCAGAACGGAGTCCTAAATCCCGGTGTGTAAGCGCTTTTATATACAATGGCGGAAAAGTGGATACGCGTGCCGACATCTGAACGCCCGCGCCTCGTATTCGCGCCGTAACTGCACGGCTGAGAGTTGAGTGATGTTTTATGGGGTAATGAAAACGTGCGCAACGCAACGAACGAACGAGCGGTGGGTTTACCGTTACATGGACTCATTATACGAAAGTTACATCGGTTCGTCGACACACCGTTACCGATCTACCATGTCGCTCACTGACGAATTGCGGTAGTCGAGTGCAATGCCGCTAAGGTTTCGTCGAAAATATCTGCGTGAATAAACAATCAAGAAAATCATGTAAAACGCTAATCGAGTATAAAAGACAAAGATTATTCGCACATATTTGTCAGATGTCAATAACATTAATTCCGATAAAGTATGTCCGATACTTGAGTAAAATGATAATTAATCGTTAAATGGTGCACAATTTGCGTGAAAATAATAATGAAGATGATTATCGTTATAAAATTATAATCAAGGGCTGTGGCGAGCAAGGAAGTATTTGTGCAGTCCCGTCGATGGCCGTGGTTGAATTAACGTTAATAATATGCGCCGATGCGTGAGCTGAATAATTATTTATCGTTGAGCTGCGCGTAATTCCTTCTCGTCTATATTTCATGCAATTAAGCGAGGCTACGACGCGCGGGACTGTGAAACTATAATAGAGCTACGGGGTTAATTCCATTAAGATTATACTGAAGGAACGTTTGAGCTGATTTACGCCAATGTAGTACCTTGCGCTCAAGCGATTATATACGGCAGGATTGCGACATTTGAAATTTCGCGATGGAATAATAATATATGTATGGTAAAAGAGAAAAAGAAAAAAAAAGAGCGCAATAATGTGCTGTGAAAACAGTGTTGGCTAAAAAGGTATCAAATATGCGAAGTGTCACGAGACTGAGACTGGAAATCACCGTCTCGAAATATTATGTATTATTTGTTTAAATTATCTCGCGAATAAATCGCGTGTGCGAACAAATGTATTGTAGCAGTCAAATGCGCGCAAATATCTTTAAATGGACGCAGCGTCAGTGCGCGATATCCGCTCCGAGATTACCTGTATATTGACCGGCTTGAATGCGGTCGCACTTCGTAACAAATATGATTACCGGTAATAAACCACCGTGGCGACGATTCGGATACACACAATTCGACCAAGAATTAATGTCAGTCGAGAGTACGTTGCGCCGCAACAGTTAGTAGTGGTATAGTATGCACATGTAGGCACAAACAGGGTAGAAATACACACACAAACACACACATACACACACATGCTATAATCCACGCCCCATGCAGATTTATTTTACAGCGTACGTCACGCGGTGCCCCGTACCCCTCGGGATTTACAGACCGCCGCTGTGCGTCCATCCATCAATTTATTTAATCCGATTATACATATCCTGTGCGTTCGTCATCGATCGCGCATCACTGACGGAGATCGAGAGCCGCAGTGACTCTCGGTGATGATCGACGCCGCAAACTTTGAGGAAGGTACACTTTGGGACCCGCCCGGATAGCAGAGCCGCGTTCGCGTCGACCCCTCGATCACTTACGTCGAAGCGAACGTGACAAGGACGATTACATAGGAATATGCATTATTCGGATAGCGAGCGAAAACAAAAGCCGAAAAAATAGAGCTAGAATGGACTAAATCTATTATTCGTAAGATCCACTTTAAATAAGTTCTATCTAATCCAGGTTTAAATTATGGAAATCTCTTTCTTTCTCTAACAATAAGTACTTTGTTGTATTAAATCAGATTTCAGTCATTTCAGATACAATAGTGTCTTTTTTGTATTAAAAAAGAAAGTATAAAGGAACAAAATTAATAATTGAAAGTTACAGAAATTAATCGATGTTGCAAGATGTGTATCGCATTTATCCCGATCGTATCTATCGCTGCAGCATGTCGAAGCTGCTCAAACGAACGGGAAGATAGTAAAAAACAAATTCGTCTGTAAAATTCGTTATCTTCACGGCGACACCCGTGACACTTGTTTCATATTTATGAGAGGAGTTTTAGCATATTCAAAACATAAATTACTCGCAACGGGGTAAGTCACTCAGCCAATAAAATACTGCCTGGAGTTTATCTCCCGTCCCGCACGGTTTTTCAGGGGGCCGCAGAATCGGTAGCGAAAGAGAGAGTTCAGGACGGGCGGAGGTGGAAACCTGAATTATGCACGATTGGAAGCCCACTCTCGCAATCGTATGGGAGGTTTTCATGCAAAATCGCGCAACCGCTTTCCTTTTACAATGCAAATTCGATGGTAAACACCCGCCGCGCTCTTCTATACCCGATATCGCAGCCGCTCTCGTGATACATCGACGGATCTAAATGAGTTTCGTGCACCATATCTCGACCAATGTGAAATTGCCAAGTCCAAAATATTCTGTAGCAATCGCCCGCGCCGTAAAGCAATCATAAAAAAGTAATGTGTTAAAAAATCCGCGAAATTTTTCCTAAATGTCTGTGCATTCATAAAAAATTAAATTGTAAAATCTCCAAATTTCTTCTTACAAAAAAACATCAAAAGTGTTTAAAGTTCGAAATATGTTGTTAAAAGCAAAAATCTCTAAAAGACATTTTTTTACGTATCGTATTAGTGAAACAACCTTTCGAAAGTAATATGGCATATTTAATTTTAAGCGAATATTATAAAAACTGTAGGATATAGATACATATTCATGTTTTTTATAACTATATTTAAATTTTGTAACTGTAATATTTTTTATATATAAATGTAAATATTATAAAACTTTTAATAAATCTAAAATATTTTTATATGCTTTTAATAATATTTACTCAGAAATATATCGAATTAGCTTTGATGATTTCATTCACAAAAATGGTACGTATAAAAGAAGACATTATCTCTTATTGTTAGATTTGTTTCTTTTCGATTTCACAGAGATCGAATCAAGTTGTCTCTAGAGACTTGGAATGTTTCTTTTATTAGAAAACAAAGACGTCAATACTGTAATAGCCAAATGTTTTTATTCCATCCCATAGGTACGTTATCATTGTAGTATGCAATGTGGAAAGTATAAGGACCTACTGCGCTTTAACAAAGGGCGTACTATATGCGGAGGATTATAAGTTTCTTGTCCGAGAATTCTTCGGTTCCTCCACACTATTTTCGCTTCCGTTCGCGCGACGCTCCCCTTCTCCGTCACGACAAAATGAAATATCTTCTACCGGGCTTCGGCAAATAGCTGAAAGTACTCTGAATCATGCCAGCAAGCTTATGCTACATCGAGCGGAAAATTACAAATGGTCGAGCCGGACGCTCTGCAACTGGCAATCCCTTCAAACCACCTTGTGTAACTGAACTCTGAGGAGTAAACTTCTTAAGTTCACGATGATTGCGAACTTACACATGTCTTCCGCTAATTCTGCAAGACAAGTTCTTTAAGAAGTTTCAAAATAACATCTCGAGGAACCGTTTTCCTCCGATACGCGAACGCGATCGGTCGAGAAGTTGTTGAGTGATCGATCGAGTGGAACAATTCTTAAAAGAAATGCGTGGTATGAAGTGCACGATAAGTTATGCTCCAATTGTCTAAACTCAAATTAATGCACGTTAAATTTAGTAAATTATAAAAATTCAAGATTGTCTTTTTTCAAATTATAGATAAGGTTATGAGAGAAAGCAATCAGAATAAATAAAGCATTCGTAATTGCACGTGTTTATACAAGATGCATAAAATACGTGTAGAAGATTTTACTTGCCTATCTTTGTGTCGATCAATACGGTCGTCGCCGCATATTCATCCTTTTATATCAATATTCTGTGCGATATTTCAATATAAACACTATCTACGTTGGATGCATATCTCTTTGGAAATCTCGCTTCACCCGGTAAGCCGCGAGAGACCGGCAGACTGCGCGTCCGGGCCGTCCGGCACTTATATGCGAATTCTCGCTAAAGAATTTACATAGCTGCAACCACGGTCCGCAAGCCACCGGCAAAATGCTTTCGCGACGCGAGTCTGGAATTAAGGGAGTTTAAGATTTAACGCGTTTCTGCAGCCCCAAGGATCCTGTTTCGCGGCCCGATAATTCAACCCCACGCCTGACGACGACGAAGGGTGGCGTCAGAGTTTCGCGCCGAATAACCCGTAGTGCAAAAACAACTCCCGACGTCTGTCCCGTTCCTCTTCCTAGTTTTCCTCTCGCTCACCCTCGTGCAACCTTGCGCCGTTTGTCCCCGCGCCCGCCGCCCCTTTGTTCAGCGACCAGTCGCGTCAAACCCTGCGAGTACTTTGCATAATTTCTCACTTTTGCATAACCGAGTTGCTTCTTTTTTCACGTCCCCGCCTGAAGAAGAAACTAAGGTCGTCGTCCGGAGACTTAACGAATCTACCTTGTCTTCCTTAGCGACGGACCTTAGTCTTTATCGCTGAGAAATCAATAACGTCTAACGATTTTTCTCGAATGTTACTTCATAGTGCAAACAACACATTTTTCATGAAAAAAAAATTAATGACGAAACTGGAATGATAAAGTCTAAGACGACTAATATATAATTCCGATGAACAAATAAAGCTCATTGTATGTATAATGCGGTCACTAATTATATATATATTATGTATGTACACTTGTCTTAAAGGTACATCGATAAATTTAGCTCTGAGATATGGTAAGTTCCGATAAACCGTAGAGAATTTGCAAATTGAATTTAAAGTTTACATCGTGTTGGAATATGATATAAATGTTGACTGGGGAATTCAATCAAATTTCGCTAGTTTCGGTGTATATTTGTTAACTGAGCGCCCCACCATGCACACATACATGTATTATATTTACATAATATGCAATGCAATCATGTTTATGTAACTATGGAATTTATTTCCGGATGATATCAGATATACGAATAGTTTTTTCCAGATAAAGCCAAAACTGCACTAGCAAAATAATATTTGTTATGTAAGTATTGCCGATTGATAGTTCGCGAATTCTGTAGATTTGTTTTGTTCCGCCAAATTTTGACGCCACATTTGCCGTTTAATGATATTTTAAATTGATGTTTTTTTTAACAAGTTCAAAGTTTAACGCAAATTAAATTTTGTCCGTAACTAAATTCAGCTAAATGTATATTTTTCCAGTAGATATAACACTGACTGCGATATTATATCACACGATGCATTGCAATAACGTCGTTACAATAGCATCGTGTAACGTGTGGCATATTCGATATTGAGCAAAGGCTTGAACAAAAATTCATCTGTCGAACAACCACGCATTTGTAACTATATCATGCACGAGTGAAGTGACATTTATATGATACCGATAAACCATCCGATTATCAAGGTTTACGATGCGCAAGTTAGCTGATCCTCACGCATGAATAATATCCGTGTCGACTAACAGCTTTTATGCCTATTCGATTTTAGAATACAGTTCGTTACGGATTATTACAATGCGTATCTCATCAATTAAAAATTTAAAGTTGCAGGCCATATTATGGACAGGTAATTAAGTTGATCGATCCATATTTTTTTATTATATATATCCATAATTAGCCATAAATGATCAAAATTATATTGACAAGAATATATTAACAATAATATATTAACAAAAAAAAATATCAACAAAAAATCTAAGATCGTTTTATTTATTATATATGCAAATAGTTTACTCTATAAAATAAACAAATTAAATGCATCGGTCAAATGTTATTTTATAAAATTTCTGTTAATAAAACAAACAAATCTGAGAAAAAAATAATATTTTAATCGGGTTCGAAAAAGCATTTTCATGTTACATATAAAAAACCAAACAATTCATACAAACACAATACACCTTTGTCTGCGTTGGTTTATTGCCTGGCAATTTTGTTATGCTTTCCTAGAATACGATCGATTTGCAATACTACTGACAAATGAATAACAGTTTTAGGCGATACCCGATATTAATATCGTTCTGCGGCGCCTGCCGGCTGCTGTCGAATTTAGCGATCCCAGATGAGCCATTGCAATTGCGGTTTACCTGCACGCACGCTAGCAGTCCAGATTAATTTACGGGGGGATAAAGCGCGCGTCCGACGAAACAAAGCGCCGCGGCGCGCGCGGGAAGGAAACTTCATTTTCTTACATCCGGGGCGCAGATTAACGGCCTCGTTTATCACCGGCTGACCTTTCGACCGCGATATCTACGAGCACCCGTGTAGCGACACAGTGCAAACGATTCGTCCGACTGTCTGCGCCAGCCTTACGCGAATTACCGGGCTTTTCCCCCTCGTCCACTACATCGCTGCGCGGACGTGTTTCATGGTGTTCCATTTGTAGGCGGAAGACATTCGTATATTATATGGGATGTCCCCTGACCTATCACAAAGTATCTCAAGAGCATTAGAACCGCGCCCGCGCGAGTGTAGGATGTTTCCTCAGTGAGAGTCGCACGAAATGCACGGAAATATAATACTAAATAAACATACAAGTTATTATCTGATATATAACTCGTATGTTTATTTAGTGAAAATAAGATAGTACTCGCAAGTTAAGCCGCAGAGACGCGATAACGCAATATTTTGCATCAATTTTTGGTATATACTTATTGTATACAATTAAAAATTAAAGCGCTTATTTTTGCCAACAGTTTCTGTAGTACCTAGTTACTATGCACCCACACGGAAAGCACAGCACATGCCGCTCGCGACGAAACGAGATTAAGTCCGAGGTCAGGAAACGCGACAATAGCCCCGAACGATGGTCAAAAGAGAGGGGGAGGAAAAAAGGAGAAAAAAATACGTATATTTGCTGGCGACCATTCTTCCCGCGCCACTCCGCACCACCGACTTGGCACCATCCGTCCGGCGAGCTTTTGTACCACCTTCCGGTGAAACTCCGGGCGCTCGGCGCGCCCGGGTGGAGGATCTCTTCCCGTTGGACCAACGCGAAGCTGCGGAGGAAACGGGAGAAAACCGTCGCCACAATGCCCGACGCCGTGGAATCAGGATGTTCGCGCTCACGGGTGCACGAGTCCGCTTTTCCTTCACCGGCTACTCTCTCTACCTAGGGAATGTATATACAGGCCGTCTCTCAAATCACCTTCGTCGTCCACGAAATTCCTCGGTCAATCTAGAACCGATTTTTCCTTAGTGAAAATCCGATCGAGCGCAAACCTCGTCTCGCATAGTCGAAGTGTCGTAATTCCTTAAAGTATCGTGTTGTTATTAAAAAATTTTGCATTTACGTAATATTTTATGAAAAATATCTTCGTATATTTATATAATATAAAACTTTCGCATAAACTCCCTTATTAAAATATTTTTTTCCTACCAGTATTCTCATGCACGTGCTAAAAAAGTTAGCTGGAGATTACTTTTACGTTGCTCGCTTGAAACCGTTTTTGTATAATATAATAATGATATAATAGAAATTTGCAGCATATTATTATATTATACTTTAATTATACCGAGACGTAGCACAGGAGGAATAATTTCGCTCTCTCAAAAGAATTAGATGAGACTTGCGTATATTATTTCGCGGTAAATGAGTAATTTTGTAATGTAAATAAAATAACGGCGCAAAAATGGCAACGTAAAAACATTTGTCGACGCGTTTTAATCCCGTCTAGGATATAAAGCGGTATTTTATTCGGTCCGCTTTGCACCGCTAAATAATCCAAAACGTCAATTTCCCGTAGCCAAGAGTACTTTTTCGCTCGGTCGCTTGGACGCTTTTGTGTCGACTTCAAGTTACTTCCGCACCACGGAAACTGAGTTTTCCTGCGACCTGTCGGATGCATACCTACCCAAAAGGGATAGAGAGAACAGCTAAGGTAATATCGCTGCGATGAAGCCTGGATGTACATCATCGTAAACGGCCGGTGCGTTGCAACACGCTTTTAAGAAAATTGCGATATAGACACTTATAAATTATAATCGCTGGTAGCACAAAAAAGACAGTGTTTAATAGTAAACGCTAAATAGTAATTGACTACTATTTAACTTGTGCAATAACATAAAAAATTACGAAATAAAATAAACTTGATCCCTTAATGAAAAATAAATTATTTTCAAAAAATGATAAGATCGACTTTTATTTTAGCGATACAATTTGTCTAATACAGTTGGTGCAATTTATCAATATCCAACCTCTGTTGAGTTTATTTTTTCTTCATGACGAACAATCGTGATTAACGAGTTTCTCTGGTAGAATGCTTGTCTAGTATAACGAGAAGACATCTATAATGAAAACTTTCGAGGGATGAGACGCGATCCTTGTTGCAACTTGATGCATTTTATAGTCCATTAGTAGGATGCCGGTATATCAGTTTCATTCGAGCGACAGTTATCTCTTTAGAGCGTTGGCAATTAGAGGGATTATTATTGTTGCGTCAGTAATATACAGTAATCACCATGCACGCTTTATCAGCTGCATTTAATGGAAGCGTTATAATTAGAGCATCGCAGCTTTCATCGAAATGTATTGTGTGTAATTGCGCAAACAGAAAAAAGTTTTAGTTTTTACAATCAAAAACCGATGAAGTTATTTTAATTCTAAAATTATATACTGTGGTAGGAAAAGATAAAAATATACATATACATTGTATGAGGTATTTTGTTTTGCCAAGCTCTTATTAACTATTATTTTGTAGTGATTTTGTGCTGATAACAGTTTGTACTGATTAAGGATCAATTTAGCACTTGGATTATAACTGCAAACCAGTCATGGGTAAACCAGGCTAATGCATATGCTTATCGTTAGTTGTGCAAATACCGCGAGCGCAAATAATGTGCATTTTAATGTGCTCAACAAAAACCGAACGTTCATGTTAGGTCTGGTTAGCGTAAGCCAGATTAAGCCGCATTATTTATATGCCGAGCGTCGGACGATTGAACGGACGAGAGGCGAAGCCGAGATGTTTTATGAGGATTACTCGTGGAAAAGCCAACAAGCATGCAGAGCTTCTCGATAAACGGGACAAATCGTATTGGCAAATCTCCCATGCATCCACGTAGGTAAAATCGAGTCCGAACTGATCAAAGAACCAGTAGATAAATGAACCCTGTGGGCGGCTCGAGCTCTATCGTTGTATAATTATATATACAATCCATCTCGTAGGGCATAAATCGATTTTGAACACGCAAACATCGGGCAATCGATCAACAAACGACGGTTGCTCGCCTATTCGGAGTCTGGTGCCCATACAGTATATACACGAAGGAGATGGATCACAATCGCGATCGCGCAACGAGCCCTCATACGAGCAGATTTGCTCTATATCGTTCCCTATTATTTACGTCCGCGATTGTAGGCCGTGGCTGGCAAGACTACCGGGCAATAAATCGATCCAGGGACCCAATTTCACTTCGATCGTTCGAGGCCTAATCGCTTTTGAGCTGCTTCCGACGATTTTATCGGAATCCTATAAAGAATCCGCGTGTCTTCATGTTCGCGGTCTCTCGTTCTCTCGTTCCCTTGCGTCCCTTTGGCTGCCACGACATGCCCCCCATGTACCCGGCTGATATTTTATACATTAGCGTGTGCCTTCTAGCACCCTGTAAATCAATTTTTGCCTTGCCTCCTGAATCGAATTTAAGTGTCTCAGTGGGATCGGAGCGGGCAACCGCAGACAAGACAGGGAAATGCTTTTGAATACGAAACAGAATCGCCCTCGTATCGCATTTCGCCGCCGGTTACGAGAGTATCTTCTTATGAAATCTGTTTCTAAAGCTGTTGTTTAGAGAGGAGAAGAACGAATATGGTGAACGATCGCGTATGCTCGCATATTGTTCGAAGTACCGTTTTGAATACAACGCTGTTGTCATAAAATGACGACACAGACTTTTACTCGAATTTCTCCCTCATTGATATCGATAATTTATGCTTTCAGTTTTACGAGATTGAAAGGAAGGAAGATAAAATAATAAACTGTGACGAGAGAACATTGTATCAATGTTGAAAATCGAACGAAATCAATGAGACGCGTATAAGTAACATCGTTAAATAATTATAAATAATTTTTTATTTTTATCACCTATACATCGTTATTTTTTTACTTGCTCTCGTACGTATGTTAAAACACGTTCACTCGATTTCAGACCGCACATTAGCGCCATTAGACCTGTTAGCACAGAGATATCATCCGCAGAATGAGATTTATTAACCACATTAACATGCGGCATTCACATAATTGGCGTAATCTCGCCATTGGAATTACGCTCGAAAGGGTCGCCGCGTGCACCATTCAACGCGTGTTCAAGAAGGGATATAATTGTGCTAGTTACGCGATACAATGAATGATGATGCTCAAGAGCGAAGGGGAAAGGAAGGGAGGAGGAGGAACAGCTAGGTTGCAGGCAATCCGATGCTCCTAGAAGAGGAATAGGAAGCTGCTTTCGCTAATCGCTAGAGATGTATCGAACGTAATAGCTTCTCAGATTATGAAAACTTTTATACACCATGCACGGCATTGCAACATTACTCGTAAAATGAATAAGAAAGAAATGAATAAATGTCGAAGTCGAGAGAACTTCGTTGCAAAATATCAACGGAACGAGAGAAACACTTTTAATCATCCCGCGTCTCATTGCATTCGTCGTTTCGCGAGTACGAATTAGCGCGATCCGATTAGTTGCCGCTTAATTAATTCACCGTCACTCAAAGACACCATTGGCGACGGCTTAACAATCCGCGAGATTCCCCATTACCCGCATTGCGAGATAAAGACGCGGTTCTCGGTCACATTTTACAAAACGGTGCCCGTGTAAAATAGGACGAGTAATCCGCAATACCATTGTTACCGCGAAAGCACCGCGTGAATATTATATTACGTCGGTGAATACAAGAACTCTGGTCGTTCTTTCGGGTAGAAACAATGCGGAGAAAGGAAGAAAAAGAGAGAGCGAGAGTTCGTATTACCCGCTAAACATTGTCGCGTATGCACTGAGCATCGCGCTTGTAGTCGGACAAAGTCGACGCCTCACGTCTCCCATAATTGCGTACGTTTTCGCATTGTAGTAATCCGCTTTGAGCGAGCGCGGCGTAACGCACTATTCTTTGCAGGAATATGTTTCGCGTTACGTACGTTTCAATCTGGAGATACCGCACTACGCTCGCTTCTGCACATTACATTTGTATTTTCTTCTTTTGTGCAATAACCTCGTTTTCGTTAACAATAAATTCGCCTGCTATAATCGCCATAATTATCGTTATATTTGATACGACGAATGTGTTTATTATATTCTCGTATAGGAACGAAAATAGTGACGCTATCATAACGCGATCGTTACGCACGAATATAGTATATCTATAGCACACGCAAGATTTTGACGAAATCAGAGAAACGAGAAACCACGCGAAAGGCTAACACGCCAGACCTCGGACTCGTTAATTTGCCCGAAACGAACGATGATACCAGAGCACCGCTAAATACCACTGAAACAAAATTTGGACGCGGTCGCAGAAAAGTTAAGAAATTTTTATTCCTAATGCAGCGGATGCATGGAACGGCAAATTGCGCAAATTCTCATCTATGACGAAAGACTATTAGATACTCAAGTAAAACGAATTATCCGCACTCTGTCCTGCGAATGATTTCGATTTTCGCGCGTCACGGTCGGTCCCTCCCCGCAAACTAGCCGCTGAACGGTAAACAAACAACACGTCAGCGTGATAAATGCGATGCCAGTGCACGCTCGTGTCGATGCAAATTCATACCGATGTAAATTAAGACAAAGAAATAATCCTATGTTATGTGCATGTGTGTGTATGTATGTGTTCCTGTGTTATATGTTCGCTGTTGCCGCGTTTTATTTTCCACTTTATTGTCAAACACTTCGACCGTAGTCATTTTCTCATTTTATGGGATGTAAATACCGATTTAAGTGAATCGTACAATCATTTAAATTTTCGGAGCATACCGATAAAATTATTTTTTGCATTTATGTCGATTTCTTCCCTTTAAAATGCACACATATTATTTAAGTTTTTGGAAGATAATTTGTGCGGACCTGTATGACACATTTTTAAAAGTTGACTCTATCTTGCTTTGCGTTGCATGTTCTTATACATATATTTTACATGAGAAAACAGACGAGTCAGACAGTCGTACGTCGTGAAGGAACGCATTGATACATATTGAATTGTGACTGATTTATTGAATTGCGTTATATAAAATACATACGTTCAGATATTTCTCGCAAAATATCGTATGACGTCGATGGAGATACCGTTTTCTCTTGTCGCATTCTTAAAACAAACATTTCGGCAATTTTATGGAACGCGCGCTCGGAACGCGGCGTCGCGAACGAATGCGGATGCGGGTGTCACTACGGAACATTATGGAGATAGAAATGGTGGCAACGTCCCAAATAGCGAGATTATATTTCTCTCATAGCAGAAAACGCGAGGAGTCGCGCATGCATAATGCACTCTAAAGACGCGCTTTCCATACGCGTCAGTGTCTACCGCCGTAAATTCGTAACGCCGTCTGCGATCTTCCTTACACGTCGCGCGCGTTGCAAGGATATTAACACGTTGTAACAAGCGCCTATTGTGGGAACGCGTGTACGTGATGTGCGTGTACAAATTGAATAATACGCGCGCGCTTACTTGTCGGGCGAACGACCGACGAAATAGTTATAAGGACGCGTATTCGAAACATGCGCACTCGCTGTCGTAGTAGCGCTGTAAAGCTTAATTCTGAGGATGAGCGAACGCGAAGCTTCAGTCACATTCGCTCACCTTCGGACTACTCTGAAAATCCGACCGTGCACTTTTGCATCAAATGGTTTCAATAAGCATGCAGGGATTTTTATACGTATTGTGCGAATGTATACGTGTGTACGTGCATACACGTACACGTCGAGACTTGGACGCGTAAGTAAAGGAAGAAGAAGAGAAAGAACGAAAGGCGAGAAAGAGAGTGAAAAGAAAATACCCTATTTCAACCATCTCTAATCGTATTTTTATTTCCTCCGCGGTCTCGTCCCACCCGCTTCTCTTCCATTAGCCGATTGTATCCCGAGGTAGATGAGTCTCGTCGAAAATCCTCGATTGTATTCTAAATAAGCGCAGCTACGAGCCGATAATCTCGTCGTTACGAGAATCTTAACACCCGAATGATCCGGAAACAATTCGGAGGAGCGGGTTAAGAAACGTGAAGATAAACGGTAGCGAACCATCTACTCCATTTTATCTAAATTACAGCACAATATGACTTTATTACATTGAAATATAAGTCTTTCAAAAGAAATTATATAATGTCGCAGATGCAGAATTTTACACAATAAAATAAATTATATATTTCATATTATTTTCATTGTACATATCTTGCTGTAGTATATTTTTTAACTAAAGATTTTGATTTAAATTTTGATCACATAAAAAGTATTAAAAAATAAAGCAATTCTTAAATAAATTTATATTAGTTAATAAATCGTGCCTAGCTACCCAGAATTACTATTCGAACTGATATGTCTCCTTCCAAGATGTAATAAATAATCGCGCCCGAGTTTTCTTGAATGTAACCGTCAGCTTCGCGCTTCTCGTGTAATACGTTTCGAAATTGAAATCGCAATCGAGAAAGAGACTGCCACGACCGTGGGCGCGTGTTCACCGCGCTACCAACCCCGGGCAGAGACGAGCAACGAGCAAATAAACGGAGGTCAGCAGCCGGGGGTGGATAACCCCCTTACCGGGAGAAGGACAGACGCATGGAAGTTCTATTTTGTTTAATTTCGCCCGGCGCTCATCCCGCACGACGTTGGCAGCCGACTGTATCGACCGACTGTCTAGCAGAGTAAAATACACCAGAGTCCATCATCCTCGGAAGGGATTAGCTGCAAGCATTGACATAATAAGCTTCTTTTATCTCGCGATATAACACTTGGTTAATTATTACGTGCACCAACTTTCGTAATTACTCTCTAAATGACTAATTTACCTAAATTAGTTTCAACAAAGTTCCGCTTTATAAGAAATTTTAGAAACGAGATTGAGGATAAAATTAATGGACTAAACGTCACTTTTTCAAACAAGAAAATTTTGTATTTTTTTGCGAACCTTACTGTTTATACTATTTCCATCATTTTACGAATTTCATGACTATGAACGTATTTTATATTTCCATGTTTTGATACATGATACATGGTCCGTTGAAAAAATATTTTTCACTATTACTCGTGCAGCGACAGAGATGCGTCAAAGACACCATAAAAAAAACCATAGCTGTCGATCAAACCTCTTCTTGTAGATAAAAATTTTCCAATAAAAAGAAATTTTTTATTTAAATACAGAAATAAAATACGCAATACGCTTTAACATCTCTAATTATCTATTATCAAAATAAAATTTGTCGTACTGCGAAAGGACGTCCATCGCACCAATGTTACTATATGTACTTCATTAACGAAGCAGTCTATTTTGTTAATTAGACCAACCACAGCTGATAGGGAGAAAATCCGATACGGAGAGACAAATCGAGATGGATTGTACGTGTGTGAGAGTGTGTGAGAAAGAGAGAGAATGAGGAAAGTGGTAGATGCTGCGGATGGCAGTGACGTTTCTGGTTGCAGCCAGACGCTTCGCGTTTATGCAAAGGAGAGCGAGCCGGCGAGGGTTGCGCAAGATTCCAATGCCCGATTAGGGGTTCGATTTAAAGCCGGCGGATGAAAGTTTGCGTTCGACGGCGCACGTCCGGACGAAATGAAAGTCGGGACACGCCGCACCGTCGTGCCATATTCGATCGCAAATCGGAATTTCTGCGCTATATAATAGTTGAAGCTTTCTGCGTTGGTGGTTGTACACGCATATATGTCTAGGGCTCTATGTACGGGATGGATTGCGACGGGATGGCGAGGATTGGCATATTTAAATTGGTTCGATTCCAACGAGATCGACTCGTCGCGCTCGTGGCAGGTTCGAACCACTTCTGCCGAATTGCTGGATCGCCGTATAATGCGCGCGACTCGTGATTTCGTTGAACGTAACAACCTGAAATCGGATTATCGACGCGATACGTGTGTTATTCGGGACTTCTAAGAAGGTTTATGGTTTTTCTACCATAACCAGTTAATTGTTTGTCAAACTATTTTTCAAGCAAGACTATTTACAAAAATACGATTTTTTCGATTGTACCTGTTTTCTAATATAACATTTTGTAATAGCGCGTATACGCACAATATAGCAAAACGAGATGAACAAAAAACATTTCACGAATATAAATTTCAAGCTCTGTACCTACGTTTAACTTGCGACGACACAATGCGACATATAAAACGATATAGCTGCTTAAATCCGCGATAGGAGTCAAAGGATACGTACGGTTTGTGAAACTCTCTGCAAGCCCGCGGGATGTGGCATAGAATGGGCGGGATTAAATCCACAGCAGTTATAAACATCACCGACCAGCTTATGGTAATTCCTTGCCCCGTGTAATGGCATGAGCAGCGCGCCTCTCCGCAATGCGAGACCGCAAAGTCGAGAGGCATCTTACTGCGGTGCTTACGGTATGCGGTGTTTTAATGCCCGGCCTAGATTCTCTCAGTCGTGAAATCTCGGTTGTCTTTCCCACGAATTAAAAGTCAAAGAGTCGCCAGATTGCAATCTGTTCTCCGCGAATAAATACATCGACTAGCGACTGTTAGCGTAATAAAGCGCGCAATTTATCAACGTTATTCAATTACACTTTATTCATATAACTTAGAAAAATATGGGATAAACAAAAGATACAACACAATTTGTAAAATTAAAAATTAGTATACCTATATAGATGTTACAGTAAATGTGTTAATTCAGTAAATATACACTTACTAGTCAATG
Source organism: Temnothorax curvispinosus (assembly GCF_003070985.1). NCBI lineage: Eukaryota > Metazoa > Arthropoda > Insecta > Hymenoptera > Formicidae > Temnothorax > Temnothorax curvispinosus. The sequence goes on from NW_020221295.1 coordinate 486,560, forward strand.
TATGCACAATGCACATATACTTATATTGATAATATAATATATAAGAAAAATATAGCAGAAAAATTATGCATTATATTAACACATTTACCGTAAGATATACATAAAATGCATGATTTATTTGCTATACTTACATATTATACTATCAATATGTATGTCAATGTATTGTGAATAGTAAGCGTACATTTACCGTGACATATAGATAAATAATTATCTAAAATTAATGATAAAAAAGTCTGAAAAAGTTAGTCAAAAAAGGTAACTTTTTCATAAAATGTAATTTTGGAAAGTATAATCGGATTTTTCATTAATCACAAAAACTAAAAATAAATTAAAATTGTTGAAAATTCGTGATATAAAGATAGCAGTACCATACGTTGTTATAGTAATTGACACATTTTAGAAATCCCTGCATCTCCAGATAGAAGTCCAGCAACTTTCGTGACAGAGAAGTATACGTATCTCGATCAAGGTACAAGGTCAAAGGAATCCGCGTAATTCTGCAATTTCCTTCGCCAAGACCAACTGACGCCCTTTGCGGAATTAGGAAATGTATACCTCACGAAGTAGAATAATTCCGTACTCCCTTTGATCGTTCTCACGACTATTTACGCATCTTCTACCTCAAGAAACAACGAGCTTACATGACAGCCACGAATAATATTGTATTACCATGACACTGTACTCCAGACAATTTAAAATGCGACGGTGAAAATCTTTAAAAAATTAATTATTTTATCTCTTTAATTATATATATTACAATTTAATTTCTATCGACTCCATAAAAAATAAATAAGTTACACATTAATAGAAAATTATTTTATGAAGTCGAAAAGCTATAAATTTCTAATCTCCGAAACTGATTTCTTAGATTAAATATTTACTCGTAAATTTCTATTTACAGTAAATTTTTCTTTTTTAATATTTTGATTTATTACATTTTTTATGTCCGCAAGTACCACCTAAAGCATCTATAATAATATAAAAAGTTAGGAGCGAATTGCTACATCGACATTAATTCCGTATCAACAAACGCTTACAAAGCCGCGTACGCTGACCTTAGTTGGATTGCGTTTGCATTGCGAACTCGAGCGGAATGCCACTACCGAGCGACTACGCTACCACAATTTACAGTTCACACGTCGTGAACTGCCGACGGATGACCGATCCGTGCAAATCCTCGCGCGCGGAGAGCGCGAAGTGATTCTGTCGTCGGCAGAAACTCTATAAAGAGAAAAGGATCACATCTGCGCATTGAACTATATTCAGTTTCAATCGTGCAACCGCCCAGAATATTGATCACGTTGAGAACGTGTCACGAGTTAACGAGGAGAAGCGCGGTGCGAAAGTACAAAATAGAAAAAAAGAAAATTCCATTCTATGATTTCGGAGCGAACCAGAAATACCAGTGGGTTATTTTAAAAGACGTTTCCTCTCATGGATGTAAAATTTGAAATTTTTTCTTAACTGTCAATGGGAACACACAATGGGATGTGTTGTCGAGATTCGAAAGTGCACGAAATATTCGGAGCGTATGGTCGCGTAAAATTTATGGCGCACTTTTTTTACGCGAGTTATATAATAACACGACGTGTAATCGCTTTATCGATCAATTACGATATATCCCATAAATCACTTTTACGTTGATAGAAATGGAACTGTGCGCGACTTCTACGTGTGATTGGCGCGCGTGTCAATTGAAGCTCACGTTGTCCGAAAAAGGCACTCACGGTCGCTTCATCAGAAATGAGTTATTTTATCAAGGCACGCATCAATCACAGGAATATCAAGCTGCTTGACATTTCATCCACGTCGTGCGCGTAGAGAATCGCGGAAAGCACACGGCGGGAGATAAAACAAGACGGATGGAGGTTGCACGTACTTTCGAAGACATCCGGAGAGAAAAATGTTCCCCGACATCTCGCACTCCACTTGTATGAGAATTTGATTATGAAGATCGAGCGAGTCAGCCAATATATCGCGTCAAAACAAAACAAGATAGATCGCGCGCCGGCCAGAGACGAAGAGACGGTTAGCCAGTCGATCCGACGGATTTTCGCGGAGAATATTCGTATCGGATGTGCACGAGCTGCATTTACCTCTTCTTCTTATCTCTTCATTTCGCACGACTGTCGTAGGATCACGTTTATCGGGAACTATCGCGGCTACGGATCCATTCGTTACAAAGATTTGCTGCGATCCGCGGCACAAGTTCGCGCTGGCCGCGGAGTTACAAGAAGGCCGGGTCGGACGTAACGAGGATTTATCGCGGCCTTGCCGGAAAGAAAATACATCACGACACGTTTGACCTCAACCAACTGGGGCAAAAACGATAGATTAACAACCGCGGTGGCAATTTGTCATCACGCGGTGCTGCGCTGCCAACGCCATGTAACCCTAAAACGATGTTTTATGTCTTTCCTCTCTTTCTCTCTCTCTCTCTCTCTCTCCCCTCCGCCGTGTCGATCTCTCTCTCGTAGACGTATATTAGTTCACGTTCAAACGGGGTTTCGCAAGTAAAATTATCAAGCACAATACGGATGGTAGCTTAGAAAGCACGGTTATTACGTCGAAATACCACCAAGCGCGGTATAGTGCTTGAAACCAGACGCGGTAATATCGTTTCACGGAATTCGCCTTTAGCCTCCTTTCCCGAGACCTCTCCTTTACCAAGAATTACTGCGCCGCGTTTACGACGGATATCAGAAGATATCCGCGAGCTCCTTCGACTACCGACTGCTCTATATCTCTCGAAAATGTACAGCGGAGAGTTGTCGTAACGGAGAACGTTATCGCACCGCGTTGTGATTTATACTCACTTTCGATACCTGTGCTATCGATCGTTTCCCCGGCGCGGAAACGCGACAAGGAAACCTCGAATGGTCGTAATAATTTAAGCTCGGGAAAACCAATCGAGCGAATGCATCGACAATAAGCTGTGATCAATGACATGTCCATAATTTTAACCGCGTATCTATTCGTTCGATAAACTGCAAGAATACATAAAATTCGAGAACAAACAACTAATTTAAACATCACGTTAAAGACATTTTCATGTAGCGTTAAATAATGCTCATTATAAACGTTCCTCCGCCCTCGTTATAATTTGCATGTTAATCTACATAAAAAAGATGTTAACACTCTTGTGTAAATACTTAGAATTGCTCGACGCTAAATATAACTATTTAACTTACATGCAAATGTGCTCATTGTAGCCTATTGTAACCGAACACTTCATTGTCGAGCACACAAAATATTACGTCGGTACTGATAGGACAATCTGCGCAGTTAGCAAAATGCACGATATATGTCCCACCGTGTTAACTTGTTGACAATTGGACCGTAATTACCGCGGACTTGGCATTACGCCGTCCGCAATTTCGCCAGCCGCGCCCTGATATTGCGTGCGTCCACTACAGACGATCGGTTAGTTGCACTTTAAACGCGCGTAATATGCTCGGTATCGGGTGACAAATGACATCCCAACCGGTAATGAATATGAACAAGAATTATCCGGGTGAATAAGCAATTTATCAATGTTTAAACCGACATTTTCATCGAGCACCAATAATTATCGCAATAGCGATATAATATATCACACTATAATCATACGCTTATTTTCCACGGATAATACATTACATTAACATTGATGCATGATGCGATACATTAGGCATTCTAGCGATTAATAATTCATCGATTTCTCAATTTAAAATTTTCATAGATTACCAATAATTATCATACAAATGTAATCCTCGTGTAATAATCATCAGTTGTTTGCATTATCTCGAGGTTATCGAAACTGCAAAATGACACGTCAACAGAAATTGCTGCCGCATTCGGTACACAGAGGGATCAGCGAGCGTCGTAAACTCGATTACGAGACAAATATTTACAATGACTAACAAGCTCGCAGCGAGATAACGCAAGATAGGTTCTTCAAAAAATGTAACTTTGGCGCAGTCGAGGGGAGGCAGTTTACTTTAAGGTTGACCTATCTCGCGGCATAAGGGAAAAGCACACGCCGTGCAACGATACACCGCAAGCCCGGTATATGTGCAATCCGACACGTAGTTTGCGATAGCGTGGCGGTGGGTTTACTGTCAAAGAATAGTTTACAGTCACGCGCCGGCGAAAGATGGGCACGGTATACGTGGGCACGTAACCGTCTCTGTACGCTGTACGCTGTACGGTTTTCACGGGCGTTGCAGTAGCAGCAGCAGAGAGCAGCAGCACCGAAGGCGAGCGAAAGGGGCACGAAGAATTCCTTGCACTCGGGGCATCCATGCGGAGAATTCCGAGCACGTAAATCTTGGCAAATCTTACGAAGAGCTCTCTCTCTCTCTTTCTCCTTCCCTCTCTGTCCCTCGGTCTCACGACCCCGTAGCCTTCCTCCTCCCTGCGTTCTGCCCTTTCGGAGCTGCTACACTCGTACCATCGCTTTGATTCACTCCGCTGTCTTTTATTCTGTATTTTTGACAAGGTTGGTAACAGAGAGCGGGAGCATGGCTATCCAGTGCGTTTCCACGAGTGTCCTGTCCGAAAAATCAGCGGAATATTTCCTTTTAACCGCATTTCAAAATCCCTTAGGCGAAATGCCCTCTGTGCACACGGACTTCTGACTGCATATACGCGCAGTCTGATCTCTCTTTCAATTTCAATCCTCGGGGTAAACACGAGGAAAAACCTCGTAAACTTTAATATCCGCGCCTGCTCTCCGATGTTAAATGAAATACAAATTTTTCGAACGCACGAACGCAGACATTGATAGGTACTTTGCATAAACAGCTGTATTTCAGAACAATTTGATTTCGCTTGAGTGAGTTTTATGTATTTTACAAGGCACGTTCAATGACGTTTTCTCTTTATCGCGATTTCGGACCTATAATATAATACGTTACAGTTTTTGCATGAATTGTATTCTGCAAAAGTCGTTCGCTTTTTACATTAAGGGTATCTTAAAATTGTTCTAAAACAAGTGCAAATTATATTTAGATTCGATAGATCCGTTTCTGTGGATGCGCGCATGCCAATGATTATGCGTTTGCAACTGATACGGAAAAAGTAAAAATCTATAAGGCAGTAATAGGAAAAGTAATCGCAATACGAGTGAAATTTCTCACAATTAGTTGGAACTGCGGTAAACATGAGGGATATTTTTCGTAAGACATAAAACGAATATTAAAACGCACTCCCGGATGATGGACTTCTTATGGGCGGACGAACGAGGAATCCGCCGCATCGCTCGCCAAGATGTCGTGAGATATTAAAAGTAATATCTCAACAGAGGGGCGAGATGCCGCTGGGGGCGGAACAATATTACGCGAATATTACGCGAATAATAACCAGGGAGGGAGAGAGGCGTTACTTAGCGAGATAAAGCGCGACTAATATCCAGGTAGTGCACGTCGACAATTTAACGCGCGTGGTAACACTCCCGTAATAGTCGACGGCCGCGTATTTAGCGAGACATAAACGACGAATCGCGCTGAAACACACCCCGTAGATAACGTATAACGGCAAAGACGAGCGCGCGGAGTTTAGCGACGCGAGACAAGCTGCATGGAGCAACTATCGATCTTCGTGTGTCTAGGCCGTAGGGATGCGACACGTAAGGGATCCGTGACGCCCGCCGGTGAGCAAGTTATTATTTGATAATGCTCGTTGCCGCTAATGAAACTGCACCGTAAGGTGAATACGCTCGCTCGCGCGTGGACGTGCTTCCATCGTTCCATCTTCAACGTGCGCGATGCACGGTGTATACGTTATCGTGGCGTAACGTCGACAAGACAGAGGGAGAGAAAGTCCTCGGTAAGTCATAAACTCGGGTAACTTCGACACGGTACCTTAGCCCGCAAATTGACCAAGAAGCTCCAGCTAATTTTCATGCTGGCTAAGCGCGACGCAACGAAACTGAATCCTCCTTCGTATATGGACGAACGGTCCATGTAATCTCAGGCGTAGTCCAGCAAGTAAGTTAACGAATCGAGCCACTATGCGCTATTAATATCCCGACGTAAACCATAGAACTAATTGCTTTCGCCGAGGCGAAATGGAATAGCGTGGCTACCGCAGTGCTCGACCGGTCGGCAGATTGGACATTGTGCCCGGTTAAATTTAGACGCGTAGAACCTACACGCCGGGCTAATTTTAATATAATATTCTCTATAGCGAGGGATTTTAGCAGCTTCCACCCGATTGTTCAATCGCCGATGGTTAATGGAGCGTCAACGCTCACCCGGGCTTTCTCTCTATATCGGGGGACTCCGTTAATAGTTCATACTGCGTAATTTATGCGCATACTGCGCGACCATAATTTATATAGCGCATCATACACATTTGCAAATGCCTATTATCGGCCAATAATCACCGTCTCCGCATTTTGTTGCTTTAACTACACGCGCCGTGCATCGGAGTAATGTGCTGACGTCGAAGAATACGACCGATGAGCGCATAACGCCAACGTAGCACGTTTTAACCCTTTCCATCGTCTATGAAATTCGGTTAATAACTTTAAACTTTCGCTGTTTCACGCTAGCGTGATTTTCTATCTCGAGTGGCGCGATACAAAATTCAACGTACAACCCTGCGTGCATTTACCCAACTTGCGTGATGTATCGTGTTATATCTTACAATTTTTATGTTTCGTATAGATGATGGAAATTTAATTTACTTCCTACTAAAATTGGAAAAGCTTTCTAATATTAAGTATATGTATGATAACAATATATATGATTTTTCTGCTATAATTGTTCCTATCTTTCTTCAAATCACCTTTCTATTACGTTAAAGTTGGTAAATAGTGAATGCAATTTATTCAGGAAATTCTAGCACAGACTGCTTGCGGCTCATAGTAATTACACAGATGCATTTGTCAGACTCAGCTAGGCCATACGCTTGTAGGTCTAACTATTTCAACAGCTGCAATAGAGTATTCTTAGTAGACGTCAGTACTACGAAGTAATTACAACTGTAATCTGTTAAGCCGCTATGAAGTGTTACAATCAATGGAAAAATAATCTTAAAAAAATATATCTAAATATCAATCTTGCATAATTATATATTTTTGCTACATATTACATATAAATTTTTATTAAATAATAAACAAATTATCTTAAAGTTTAACAAACAAAATTCTTGGATTAGCAGGGCAAATAATAATAATGTAGCAAAAGTACAAATTAAGCGCCTAATTTGTTCGCATTGAACAAGTATTCCTCAATATAAGTTAACAAATGTTTGCCATAAAAGCGAGTTAATAGCTTTAATATTATGTTTGCGAAATAAATTGCGGTGAAAAGACACTGTCGAGGTAAAAGGCTGACGAAACTAAATACTCCCATTTAGAACAGTACTCGAGGACCGCTTGCTCTCGCGTATTACCGTAGCTAAAGAAACTGCGGGGGGAGAGAGAGATACAAGCATTATTCTCTCTGGAAACTGCATTTTCCGCGATTCAAGCATCATGAATGAAAAGCAGAAAGAATGGATCCGCTTCCATTCCAACGAAGGAAATGCGAAAGCGGCGGCACGTTACGGTCTTAAAGGTATGGAAGAGCGGTGAAGTGAGGGGGACACAGGAATGGAAGAGGGTGGCGAAAACGCGAGGGGTCGACGCGAAGCGTAGAGGTACACCGACGACGCCGCAAAAATGGGCAAAGTTCTGAAGGAAGGTCGGAAGCGAGAAAGCGGAAATGGCGACGCGACGATGCCGCTCGGCTCGTTTCGCCTTTTTTCACTCTTTCTTTCTACGTTTGCTCCTTTTCTCGGTGCCCAACTCCACGATCGAAGATTAAAGTCTCATCGCGCGACTCCGAACGTAATTACTTCGGTTCTCCTTTCATCTTCGCTCTATCTGTCGCTTCGAGCAAACTCACGTTAACACCTTCGCGCGCGGTCAGCCAGTAGGTCAACCTGTTCACCAAAGGTGCCTAAGTGCGACGGTTTATTTGCCGAAGCTGCGGTTTCACGTGGAAGGAGATTATGAGGGTACCTTTCGAGACTGGTAAACCGGCGTGGCCGAGATCGCGTTTCACATTGCCCATACCTCCTTACGTATATTCCTTAATGAAATCAGAATCTCAAACCTAACTCACGTGAGTCATATGCTAACGATGCTTGGGCGTTCTCATTATGAAACTTCGCTTGTTACCTGCACATTTCAAAAGCTCTCGCTGTGCTTCGTTATTCGCTTACGCGTACGCTTCGCGTCGGATAAAACAATGGTAACGATACGGCGGAGCTTTCTCATTAATTCGTCGGAAACTCGGTGCATAATGGACAGGCTCGGTCGAGGTAATTATGACACCGTGCCATTTCTCAATGTGATATAATTACTTTCAAATTTCGATTTAAGGGTGTAATTTTATACACATATATGTATAATTTTTATAATCGTACGTAGACAAGTAATTTTATTATTTCACTCATTAAGTGAAATCTCATCGCATTCACGCGCCAACTAAGCATCTGCGTCTGAACCCAGTACTCGCAAAAAAAACCCACGTTGATTTCATTCTGCAAACACCTTCTGAAAGTCTCGTATAAGCGCATCGTTATATTTCTTCGGCGGAACTACAGTTCAGGCTGCAAACACAGAAGACAGTTTGCGGTAGCTACGGTAGCGGAGAACGGCGATGTGCTGAACGAATATACCCGTTTCCTTCGACGGGCGCAGTCGTTACAGAAACGAGAGTGCCACTTAAATCGTGTCTTCTCTTTCTTGCCTTGCTCCATCCTCCATTTTCTACAGACGACAGTCGGTGGTGCGCGCCTGATATCCTTTTCCCATTCGACGTGCCGCTTTTCCCATTCGACGTTCCCGTTACACACACGCCAGGGGAAAATCCTAAGGAACATAAGAGGCGTGCTCTTCGGCTGCCGCGGAAAATACAATGAGAAAATCCGTTTCCGATTTCGTGCGCGATATCGAAACGAGATGCGACAGTGAAAGAGACCTGAGATCGGCAATTGCTCTCCCAGTGAGAGAGACCTGAGAAGACGGTTCCATACGATCCCCTTTAAAGAAATGTCGCCGAAATGGGTATCATGCTGATGCAGGACGGTACACTAACCGCGAATCGAAAAAAATTTATCAATTGCCCAGAGTCCGTTTAGTATCATTGCAATCGACAGCGCAATCACGTGCATGTTTCCGCGAACGTTTATGACGATTTCCATTAGACTACGTCCCACATGCCGTCTCTCTGATGGAATTTTATCTGCATTGACCATGGGGAAAAATGTAGAGAAATGTCTGGTTCCTGAGGAAAATACTAATAACAAAAATACACCGGTAAAAAAATATAGCATACCGATGTAATAAATTTCACGATGACTGTTGCGAATCGCGAAATTGTATCGCTCATGCTCACACCTTGACAAAAAAGCAGCACGCAAGATACGTCTCGGTCAAAATTTCATTTCGTGCAAATTAGTCATTTATTTTTAATTAAAAATATTGTGACGCACGATTCGCTGGCGTCGACCCAATTTCGTCGGTGTGGGCTACGGCGACGAACAAATTTGATGTAAATTGTACCATAAGTTACGTCAAAGCCTAAATAAATTATAAGTTAAACACATTGCGTTTAATTAACAATCTCAACTTTTGTTAGAATTTCATGTGTAATTGTATAAAACAACCGTAACGCACCCCATCGTTGCGGGACATAATAATTTCAGTATGCATTTATATCTTGTGTAAATGAGACCGCAAATGGTACCGTAAAATAATAGGTTTTTTATTAGATGAATTCCAAAATCACGTTTTCGCCGGAAAGCGATTTAGCGACGTTTCGAACTTTCATAACATTTTTTTCGTAAGCGCATGATATGCAAAAGCGGATCTAAAATTCAACAGAGAACCGCATCAACGCTGCAAAAGGAACGGAGATAAATTTATATAGCGGTGCCTCGGAACTTTAGGCTGTTCAGCGGCACGTTTCGGGAATGTTATATTCGAGAGATCATATCGTTTCAATTAGTGCAACAACGTGGAAGTGAACAGGTTCGGGCGATACACTGGAACGACGGCCAGTGGCTCTCTCGATTAAATCCAGGCATCAAACGACGTCGAGTCGACGCGGACACGGACGCGTCGTCGACGCGCGCGATACGACAAGAGGAACAGAGAAAAACCGCAGAGGGCAATCGCGGCTCGTTGCGTCTAATGAAAATACTCTCCTCCCTTCCTACCCTCCGTGCATATACGAGAGACGGGAAAACGCAAATGGAGCGGGACGAAGGACACGTGTCTGGAATGTGTATGTGATGCCGATATCGCTTCTCTCTCGTGTCGAGACGAAGACAGACCGAAAAAAAGAGAGAGCGAGTCCCATCCATCAAACGAAACGCGACTACTTGTACGAGATGTAGGAAAAGGGAAAGGAAGAACGATCCCCGCGCGTGTCGTCGTCGACGCCAAGCAACCCCTTTTCGACGTTTTGCTCCAGATCCTCCGAAGCGAAGTCGGAGGTACGGCGGCACGGCGACACGGAGGACGGGGAGCCTGAGGGAGAAAGCGACCAGCCCAGCATCCCAGCTTTCGATGCATCCCATTATGGAAATGCGATCTCGCGCGCGTCTCTTAAAAATTATGTTGATGTTATGCCGCGTCTCTTAGCGCCGTCACCACCGCCGTCGTACCGTCATCCTTATCCCTTATTTCTGCCTAACCTTTTGGCCCCTGACTCGTCGTGACGAAGGGGCGAAAGTGATCGCCGAATAATTCCTCCCGCGTTTATCTCGAATTCATAAAATACAATTATCTTTCTCAGAACTGGGTTTCTTTAGTCCGTTTTTCTCAGTCGTCCCGTTATCTCTCCTATTACATTCTCTTCTCCTTTCATTCCGATTCCCTTTCTTACCAAAAACCACTCGATGGAAACCACGACTCTACTCGTGCTATCTGGACTCGTCGTTTCTCTACTATCTCCGCACCGTTTCTCGAGCGTGATATTCGCGCTACTCGAGAGTACCTAGCTCTTAAACGGAATTATAGCCAGAAGTGTGACATGACGACACGCGTTTGCACACATGCAAGTTCGAGGAATGAAATACGACAGTCGCCGCAGTTACCGCCATCGAGGAAGCGGAGACAGAAAGGTCGAAGAGTAGCTCCACCTTCCATTCCACCTCGGGAATTTCCTGTCAGGGATAACTGGAGGAGGATCCACGAAAGAGCAATGGCGGCCGTGTATCATCCGTGCGCGAAAAGACCCGGGGACGTTATTCGTCTGGCCGACATTCTCAAAGTGGTTTTGTCAAGGCACGTCGATGAGAACGAATGGCGCTTTTCGCCGGTTTCACTCAGTCTTCCGCGCGAGTGGGATTTTTCCATTTTTCAACGGCTAAGAATTCCTCACCGCTGCCAATCCGAAATCTCAACCGCGACAAATAGTCTTCTACTCTCAAGATTTAATATATCACGCGGTTTTAGCAAGTTCGAAATATCCCATGGTTATACCGTAAATGGACATTATTTTTATTTGGTCTGCACGTCTCAACAAAAAGTTATTATAACATAGATATATTAATTTGGAAGATAAAAGAACATGCTTGTTTCCCTTCATATACCCTTTCTTTTAGCATATTTCTTCTAAAGAATGTAATAAAATGTATATTATAACTTGAACACAGTGTAAACGCCGTAAATATCTCTTGCGCAAGATTATTCTACAAAAACACGACAACAGCGCGCATAAAATATTTAATAATAGGCGTCTCGAATTCAGGATGCGTGGTGGCGTATGTTTTGCATTCGTCTTTACGATCTTGCACAATCAGCCGAGATTCCGCTCGGCCGTAACTTATTCGCTGCTTCAACGAGTCATTGATAATATATATAGCTCCATTTGTGAAAGAGGGTGTCTACCGCGGTTTATTAACGCTTCTTCGAGACCGTTAGCTATGTAATCGATAAGATATATTACACGGAAACACCACGCTCCGCAAATTTATCGGCATTAACGTACATGGCAATGCACAATGTTATATAGGTATTCATTTGCACGCGTAGATAAATAATATTTCTTTTTTGACCCGACGACAGAAGAGAAATGTAGAAGATAAATTTTCACCTTGGAACAAGAATATCGCTCAACGCCGCTTGACTTAAGTGATCGGACGAGAACTTGTAGGTTTGACGTGATTTGACCGTTGACGCATTCCACAGCTGGCGAGAAATATATGTCCGAAAAATCATCCGATTTGTACATCACATAGGTAATAGAAGATATTTCAATATGTAATTTCGTGATATTGATTTATTCATATGCTTTCGCATTGCGTCCGCATTACTTGCTAAATATAACACATTGATTTGAGCATATAGCCAAATATTACTGATATTTATATCTGTACTTTTCAAAGCATTTCCATTCGATAAAAGTAATAAAAAGCGTTTTGTACTACTTTTGTTCACATGACCCAATTCGGCCAGTTCTATGTAGTTATTGAAACAAACGGGTAACGAGAACGCTGCAGTCGTGTCGAGCGCATTCATGTTTATTAATTGAAAGTCATTTCTGCTCGCCAATAAAGCGCGGATAAATAACTGTGCGCCATTAAAAAAAAAGGACGAAGTGGGACGTTTCGTTGCCAATAAACGTGCGCAATTGAGCTTCAAAAGCTGTTGTGAAAGCTGGATACTCTTCGTTTCACCTATCCAGTGTCGCTTTTTGTTATAAACGTGATGAACCTTTCGCCCGGAGCTTATTCACGCGCTACGCAGCAGATCACGTACATAGACTACTCCGTGATTACGGAAATATTAACGTGTCTGGTGCATAAGGTGTCATTTACGTAATCAATACACGTAATTAATACACTGCCTCTGGTCGAAAATGAGCGCGACAAAGTAAAAGATTTAACCGGAACGATTCGTATGCCGGGTAAATCGCGTATAAATACTGAAGGTTCCATTGCACGTACAATGCGGTCGGAAAGAGTTCAGGCCACACTATATTTTAAGGGGAATTTACAATTGCAATTGCGGGATCTACCGTACAGCACGAAACTTTCATACCCCTTCGGGATGAAAATCTTAACACATTTTAACGGGAAAGATCGAGTACGTGTCTGAGAATTTATTCGGAGCTTAGATCGAGTTCCCTTTTTCTAAAGCACAACGGATACTGTTTCGCACCCGGCGGCATCCTTAAGATTTCACGGGGAAAGAATTTTCTCGGTCGAGCGTATTTTTACGTGCTGAGCAAAAATACGTGTGCAACGTCACGAGCGCGAGTAAACCTGCGTTCCTTGTAAACTGCGTGCGCTAGATACAAACGCAAACTTTCGTCGATCGACGAGATTTGCGATCATAATATTTCAGTCGAGTACGAGCTATGAAAATTAATACAATTTAGAAAATTGCGATACATATTACGAAATTGATGTACATACGACATTCGTGGAAAAGGATACTACGCAGGTGGTATACTATACTTAAATAAAATAATATATCAAGCTAACGTAGGAAGAAAGGGAACAAACTCTCCATATCGTGGCACATATAAAAAACGAAGCGTGAAAACAAAGTGTGTATAAAATAAGAATAAACATTTATATCATACAGAATTTTTTCGTGTGTAAAAGAAAATATATTTCTCCAAAGTACGTCTAAGAAACTTTGTAAAAATTGTCATAAAGCGAATACGATTCTTTTCAAGAACTACTAATTAAAAAAAAGTCAAATTATTTTTAAGAAATGCAAATTAACAGAATTTTATGCAACACGTGCATGGAAAGTGCCCCATTACGCACGCTATGCGTGCGTGATAGACCACTTTCCAGGCACTTGCAACATAAAATAGGGAGTGTAAGTCGAGTGTAAAAATGAAAATTCCCGGGTGCGGAGTTTACGCACGAGCCGAAGGCGAGTGCGGTAACCGCACCCGGTAATTTTCATCTTACCTCACTTGTTACACAAATAACTATTATAAGCATAAAATAAGAAAGAGAGTCAAGTGTATTTTCATTACATCCTCAAATAACCAAAATCGTAAACGATCTCGAAAAAGGGCTGACTAACCGCAAAGCTGTATTCTATTTTGAGTATAAAAATTTTATCAAGCCGTTCTTGCTGTTTACATGTCACACACGTGAGTAAATATACCACGAGGCGACAGCCGCGTAGTTTTCGGGCAAGGTTCGCAACACGAGACGTAACCCTCCCGTGAAACGAGCGAAAAGCTGCCAAGAGGTCTTCGTCGTCGGTTGCAGGGCAATGTAGAGCCAGCACGTAGCTGCGCCTAGCAGAGGGAGCAAGAGAAATGTGGCGGAGAGGTACATAATTTTTCCCTCGACGATGCTAAAATGAAATAGGGAAAGGGAACGAGCGGGAAGGTGGCAACGACGGAGCGGGCACGAGAACGGCAGAAACGGCAAGAGAGAAAATCGAGAGAAACGTAGCGAACGGGGAAAAAATTTAGGAAAGAAAGGAAACAAGAGAGATAACAAGAGCGAGGAAGGGGTGAGAGGACGCGAGAGGAAAAAAATAGGATGACGGGAACGGAAGAATAGCGAGGGAAGAAGAGCGCGGAAAAACATCATGGATAAAATTAAAAGCGGCCGGCTATGCTCCTTTCTTCCTAGAGTTGGAGTTGGCGATATTCGAAATCAGCGAAAGCACCGTTATTAAATCCGGTATTTTTTGCCAGATGTGCAAACATATCAAAAACTCGGGGAGCCAATCTAGTTACTCTACAAAACAGAGAGGAAATTCATAGCGCGGACGAGTCAAAAATCGCTGGACTCGTATGCGAACGTCGTATTACAATGCGGTGGAACATTGATTGATATCGCGTTGAATGTTCTGTTCATCTGTTCATACAATTTGAAGCCGGAATACCGTAACAGGTAACAGACATTGCCCGGCGGCCCGTAAATATTTCCACATAGAATTCAAAACGATTCGCAATATCAATGTATAAAGCCTTGTATCATCCCACGTGCGTAATTAACATGTAAACTGAATAATTATTAAATTATACTAATTTCATAGATTTATATATAAAATAAGATTATGTAATGTAATTTGATTTTCTGTAATAGCACAGAGTTTATGTTATTGTAACGGAAATAATATTCTCGACAGAATAATATACAGAATGATATTTGCAAATTAGCGAAATGTGGCTCTTAATGTTTTTTTCAACGAACGCGACGTTTCAATCTCCGGATAATGTTACGGCACAACATACGGAGATAAATAAATGAAACTTTAAGCGATTTAAACGTGACGTGAACGAATCGGACTCGCGGTAACTACTACCACTAACGAATGCACAGAGACGCGCGGGCCGACCTGGCTGCGCTTGCATATAATTAAAACATGCTTAGCCGCGGTTACATCTGCATGTGCGCCGAGCGAAACGGGCCGCTCGTCCTGACCGGAGTTTTCCTGACGCGGGCGCAGCCGTGTCTCGCCTCTCCCCTGCACTTGCGGGACATAAGGCTGGGAGGAGAAGGGTGGGCAAAAATAGACGAGAAGATTATGCTGTGGCGCGTACCGCGCACAGTGCATAAATAATAACATCGCGGGAAGAGAGGATGTCGGGAGCGAACGAAAGGGGGTGGAGTCGCTGCCACCGCCGCCGCCGCCGCCGCCGCCGTCGTCGTCGTCGTCGTCGTCGTCGTCGTCGTCGTCGTCGTCGTCGTCGATTTATCTGCGAGCCACAAGTAAAAAAAGAAAAGAAACGCAAAGTTACGTCGCGGGAAGGAGGGAAAGGGCGAACGAGTTGGTCGGGACGTGAATCACGCGAGTAACGCTGAATAACGACTGGGGTTGGGCAACGTTAGGTGCATTTTTTAGCATTTGCATGCATTAAGCAGATACGAAGATTAAATGCCGACAAGGAATTCGCTTGTTTGTTTGTGGTATATGATAATGCGAGCGGTCTTGCTCCTCGCAAAAGCGTGCAATCTGCTCTCCCTTTAATTATGAGGTATTGTTTATACATACGTTCGTGTATGTAGCCCGGGTTTTTATCTACTGTGCCTCACACACACACCTCTCTCTGTCTCTCTCTCCCTCTCTCTCTCTCTCTCTCTCTCTCTCACACACACACACACACACACACACACACACACACACACACACACACACACACTCTTTCTCTCTTCGTTCTGCAAACCTGCTCTTAAACATTCTCGTAGATTACGTTTTGCAAAATTAATTGCATGGTACTGTACAACTCGCGGTATGAAATTAGAATTATTGGATTGTATTACTTAGCCAGTCGCTACTATACAGTACGAGTTTGCGTATTCATGTTTAATTACAACGTACAGTAGTTTCCCTATGACTAAGCACTCCCGCTTCTTTCGCTATCTACGTAAGCTGAATCTCTTTAAACTTAATGTAAGTTTTACAACACGGGAGTAATTATGAAAAAAGATATCTCTTAACGGCAGAGATAACAATTACACTTGGGTATTTTCGAGAACATGATAACATTAAAAAAATATATAATTACGCGTAGGAAAATTGTAGACATATCATTGCACGTAGAAGAAATGTAACTCACGTAAATGATTCTCTATTTTGTAGACCTATTTTTTACCCTTAAATTCCAGCAGTATTTTAATAATAAATATCATCAGAACCAAGAAAGGAGCTCCTCAGATTAAATTACAGTTTATGCATAAAAATCCGCAATGTCTATTTGCATAGCAGATTGCTTATATACTTGGTAATCCTATCAACATACACTGTAACTATATGATTCACTTGCGACAGGAGAAGTGCATTTAGGATGTTTGCGAGGAGACGAATGCTGTGCCATTTGGATGATGGATTCCCGCGGAATCGTGAGCGAGAAAAAGTGTCGGTGTTTGAATTTGCCTCGAACAAAAGAAACTTAATCGATATTAAACATCGCGAGATGGAAATCACTTTATCAGATTCCTAATTACTTTCGAGCCTGTACTATATAAATATTGGATACGCATTACCATTGGCTGGATAATAATCTGCTCGATGCGAAGCACAGAAGAAAGACGTATGCATATTTCGCGTAAGATTACAGCAGAAGTGTAGGGTAAAGTGGATATTTCGGATCAGGTCCTAATTCGGATCGGCAAATTTAAAATGCCTCTCTAGCCGACTGTACCTATCATATGTGGAATTTTTTCACTAATTGTTTATAGCTATAAGAGATAGCTATAAACAAGAGCAAAAAATCCACATATGATAAATACAGTCGGCTAGAGAGGCATTTTAAATTTGCTGATCCGAATTAGGATCTAATCCAAAATATGCACTTTACCCTACTTGAACGTACTCTTATAAGACGGTATTATCAGCCTCATAAATACCGATTGCAAGTTCGCCTCCAGAACACTCTAGTCGAGTCTCGGATATCCGATTACACGTGCCATTAAACAACAAGTACCACGACTTAAGAAAGTTTAATTTTAATGACTCGGGAACGAGTTTTTGAACTAATCCGGGGGAGCCATAATTACGGTGACGCAATGACAGTACGTAGTTCTTTTCGATCTTACCACTGCGACCACCGCTAAATTCCGCAAAAAGTAACAAGGGGCTCGTCTCGCGGGTCGGCGCGGCATAAATCGTAATTATAAACGGATAAATTCCGGCCGCCGTGTTTGCTCACTAATTGCGGTCATGGAAGTTTAATCGTCCGATAAAATTTACATTTTTACGAGCGTCGCTGCAAAACCGGCTCCCAAATAAAACGGCGAAACCCTGACGCTATTCACGTTTACCGCGCCCCCAAGTCAGTTCGTTTACTCCGCTGCCGCTGCCGCTGCCGCCCCGTCGCTTTATCAAGCAAGTAACGAGTGAACAATTACGCGCGTGCTACTCATACAGTCCGGAAATCAGCCGCCGAAACGGACACGCGAGATAAAATGAAGCGCGGAATTACGTTATTTCCTTTCTGCTCACGGGCGAAAGCACGCACGATGGCGGGACAAAAAATGCCGAAGCTGCGCGCTGTATCGAAGCGCGCACGTTTCAGAATCAACCGAACTAACGCCGTAACGAAGTTAAGATCCGAATGCATACTCGTCACGGAGATGAAATAGTGCGCAGTTGGATGTAAAGCGGGTTTACCGGATCAAATCTGTGTAACTGGAAACTCTCCGTGCACCCGCGGTATTCATTACTTGTCCGACACACGGTATTCCGCCGCGTATCATTCTCCGCGGAATAATCCTCGGAACAGCAACCGATATGGAATTTCGAAGGACTTACGGCACAGCGTGGTACAAATTGGATTTCGAGGAAAAACGAGAAACAGGCGTCTCCGTCGGATTCGTCTACACGCGGCCGAGCAGCCTGCGACGAAACTTCGTCATATTGCCCTGTTATCCTAATCCTCATGCTTCGTGTTTATCGTGAAATTAACGTGGGTCGCATTTAATCCGTTTACGCTTTGATTTAGTTGGCACGCTCGTCGTAACTTCGCTACGTTACGTTACCTCGTTCCGCACGGTATACCTTTACACGCAGCCACGTAGTTACATTCGTAAGACGAGGCAAATCAGAAATCAGTAAATCTTAAACTCACCGCGTCGCGTCGACTCTATACTAGTGTTTCATTCGACCATAGTCATCAGCAACGCATCCGCTTTAGGTCTCCAAGTAATTGGAACGCAACGGCCTTAAGACGAATGTTTCCGTCTCATCAACCACAACCGAGTGACCCACAAAAACTAATCACACTTCCGTGACGGCGGGCCCGTGAAGGCGACCCGCCCTCGCAAGAAACCCTCACCGCGACAATACCGTCATCACCACCTCCGCCATCGTAAAACGCCATCGTGGCTCCAGTGTAAGCGTCTCTCGCGACATCGAGATAGATAAATAGAGAGCAAGAGGGAGATGGGAAAGGGTTGAAGTAGACGCTATTGCGGGACGAAGAGAGAGGTCATGAAGCGTCCTACGGCAGTGAGAGAGAGAGATGACCGTTGCAAACGTGCTCGTAACTAAGCGCACTATTTCGAGCAATCCCGTTAGTTAGTAGGAGCATCACGTCGGGGGATTTATCTTGGACTGTGGACTGCGGACGGCTTAAGTGGGCGAGGCTTCGCTTCCTGCCCCTACGTCCTCCTCTTACGCTTTCGATCTTCCTCGCCCCATGGCATCCCTCTCGGTCCAGTCTTAATCACACGTAGCGAAGCATTCACCGCGAAGAAGATATGGTCGAAAGACGGGCTTTCGTTCGCAAGGTTTGTGAACTCGCGACCGTACATGTGTATTGTGTATCTACAGCCACTGGCTTTCACCTTAACTCTCCCGTTGTCTCCTTTCTCCCACAGTACATATGTATTTGCCCGTTGTATTTTCGAAGTTGCCGACGTCATTTCTAGACTACGTAGGGGATTCCGTCTTGTAAATCTGTTATTTTGGCGGATGTAAAAAGAGATTTCGACGAGACGATAACTCAGCTGGCTCTCGGCTTTTTCGTCCTTACGACGGCACACAAACGGATACAGGCGCGACGGCCCGAAAGCTTCCCAATATTACGCCAAGTGACACAACGCGAAAAATTTTATTTCAGTCGTTTGTTACGAATAATCGCGAGAAACGACGGTTATCCAATTTGAAATGTTAATACTATATCGTGCTTCGTGCAAGTTCCCGTAGAAATACGAAACGTGCTTAGTTACTATAGAGAATATCTTGATGTAACTCCATAAATGGGTTGGAGAATGGGCGATGTAACTACGAATAAATCTGTCGCTTAACGCTATTCTCGCATGGTTTATGCAAAGAGTGGCTAATGCTACAGTAACATTTCACGGGCTTACAGATGAATAAAGCGACTTGTTTCGCATTCCCGCGAAATATGCATATCGTCTACGTAAATTCATCTATGTCGTTTACGTTCATGTAAATTCCAATTAAACATTCAAAATTTCAACGCTTCTAAATATTATACATTTACAATTACTACTAAAAATGAGTTGCTATTTTTGTCCGCATCGATACCTACATTAATTACCACACTCGGCACTCTTTTGAAACTACTAGAAAAAAATAATACGTATTTTTTTTAATATCCATCTTCCCTGAGCTATACAATTACAATACTAATAGAATTCTAGATTTCTCATAGAGTTTAACGTGAGTGCGGAAAATCGACGGAGATAAGAACTGATCGTCGTTGTCGGTCCGCGAAAATAAACCCGATGCCTGAAGTATATGCCTCGTAATCGGTTCTTTTCCCACAGAGAGAGTGGATTGGTAAATTGCCGATGCGATACCGGGAGGGTGAGAGACGATTGAACGGTCCGAGGTTCTGCTTGGAAATAAATCTGTCTCTTCCCGCGGGACTAAACCGGATTTATTTCCGTAGATGTAACTTTAACTGCGAACCGCGTGGTTCATATAGGTCAGGCTCGTAAGTCTCCATAGTTTGGACATCGTTTAAATCGTCGCATAACTTCCGACACCAGTCAGCTTCGTCGTGCCGATAAAACGACAATTATGCGATCGGTATTCTTACTCTACGTCAATTTAGCATGTAACATACTTCGCAACATACTTCATGAAAAAAAGAAAGGAAAATGAATAGTAATAAAATAGCATTAAAATGGATGAGCGCAATGTTACATCAAAATGACCAAGGTTTTACAATATATCATGAAAATTGCGACAATATGCTACATCGGCGACGTAATAAGATCAATATCCTTTTGCATTTAATCTTGGATTTGTTTGCGGAGATACGAGTTCCGCGATCTTTGAATCATCCGGTCGTTACATTTTCTATATGTATGCAAGTGCAGATCAAATTCCGTAAAACTGCCGGCAAGTTTCGCGATCGAGCGATCAGCAAAACCGAGCGCGGAAGCGCGGATGAAATGCGGAGGAAACCGGCGAAAGAGGGTAGAAGAGAGAGACGTGCAAGAGAGCGAAAGGAATGGAGCCGCCGCAGTCGGGGAGACATTCGTCTTAGAGAGCAAGGATTATGTTTGCGAGTGATTTCATGCAAGAATCCCATAAATTTTCTCAATTCTCCCCCAGTGGCGAAAGGGGTTGCCAACGAACGAGCGTATGAGGACGAGGGGGGAACCGTGACGCGCTAGGAAATGTCGGCAATTTGGGTAATGCGCCGCAGTAATGAGTCCGCAGCTCGCAAGCCTGACGAATAAATAAATGTAAGAGCCACCACGTCCGTCTGACGCGTTAATATTTCGTACCTACCGTGGTCGAGGTGTGTGTGCGCGTGACATATCGATACCGCATAAACTCGTAGTTTAATTTGCAATAATGTCACCCGCGGGAAGCAAATGGTCGATAGTGTGGTTTGCCGAGACAGAATGTCGTTAATTTTCCTAGTATATTGACTTTAACGTATACTTTCGGGGAAACCTTTCCATTTCGGGTAATTCTCGAGTATATAAATAATTATATTGATGCATAGATAGATACATTTAATTACCTGTTCAACCTTTTCAAAAATAGAGAAAAATGATTATAATATAATAAGTATAATTGTAATAATGGTTCAAAGATATTAAAAATTAAATTTTTTTACACTACTGACTTTGTTATTGACAAGCGTGTAGTTAAAATTTAACGATAAAATAAGAAATATTGAAAAAATTCTATCTCTTCTTGTAATTTTGCTTAACAATACGGTAATATATCTCATAATATATCATGCTAATAATATTATCGTTTAACTAGCGAATCCAATTCAACAAAGGATCATTTTTAAAATTGCTTAATATCTTTTGATAGCTTTGCGTATATATTTAAATTTACATATAAATTTAGCTTTGCATTATATGACATAAAAAATAGAAATCGAGAGTACATTTCGCAGCAAACATTCCCTGAATCTTTTACGATCTACTTATTCGTAGTACGTGTGAAGAGAAAGAAGAAAAAAGTCTACTATTGTCTGACGTCGTTGCAGTATCTGCAGGATGCGTTTGAAATAATACATACGCTACTTCAACGAAATGGACAGGAACTTTATCGCCCTGCATTAAAAATTCTTAAAATATGAAACGGGGAACAAGAGAAGCACCTACGAATAAAGTTTAACTCGCAAATAAAGTTTGCTTATAAAAATGTTGATATCATCCTCTGTTCGCAACACTATTCCCGATATTCCCTGATCATTCCCCGTAGAATTCCGCAGGAAAATACCCAGAGAACGCGCTTACCCAGAGAACAAAGAGCTAAATTGAAAGAGTATGTATGTAAGCAATAGCTAACGTAACCAGATTGCCGCTAGCACTCAATTAAATTTAAGCTTCTGGTGGTAATTTGCCGGTCTGTGTTCTCGAATCGGATTGTTAGTCTACATCGGCGATATTAAATCTGCTGATTTCCCTGCAAAATGCGATTAATAAAAACGTTTAATAATACTTTGTTACGATTTTGCAAATAAAAAAATACGATTATAACGCACTAAAATCGCATTAATTAGATTATGCAAATGTCGTTATACAATTAAGTGTAAAAGAAAGAAAGGTTGAGAAACCAGGAATAAAAGTAAAAGATCTTCCGCAAGATAGTTATCTTACATCGGCAAACATCGTACTGATTTAAATGTTTCCATTGCAGATAGACCGTGACAATAGGGAGAAAAAGATATTTCTATCACAAGCAATATTTCAAAAGCACAATACAGAGTCAGTGCAGTGCACTAAGAACAAGACATCGAAATCTTACTAGTTTATATGTATATATGAAAGATAGGGGGAGGGACATGAGCGCGTTCGTAAATACAATAAAGTATTCTCCATAAATAATGTCCAACTGTCAGCACTTGCTGTATCCAATATTATTTCGTTCCCCGGGGATTTATCGCGCGCAGAGCACAATGTGTTCTTACATGTGCAAAAGAATTTAATACTGTGGAATGCACCAAAGAAATATTACGTACAATAACGTTCTTCGTGTTACTTCGAGTGAAATTCTTCTTAACCGCGCGAGTTCTTTCATACATACCGCTGTACCTAATAGTTTAGCGCGTTTTTCGCGAAGAATATATTTGCGCGGCGCGCGCAATTTTTACACGTCAAAGAAAATGAAATATCGCGCGCGCCGTGTCATCGTTATAGCTTGAAATATCGCGTCGTTACGTTTGGGCGAACGTTACAAATGTATTTTGCCGCGTATCTTTCGCGCGCAGATTAATTAAGGCGTATGTCAAAGAGATGTCAGAGTTCCCTTTAATTAAGACGACACGTCACAGAATTACATTTTTCCTTTCTTCTTTTCAAGACTGAATCTTCCACTTTATTGCCGAGTGCCTCGTTTCTCGTCACGAAATATTAAAGATATATTGAAGACAAAAGTAAGAAAATTATTTCAATAGCATGAAGACGGTGTAAAGCCATCAGTAAAAAACATCGTGCTTTTTCATGAAAAAGACGTTTTTAATAACAGATGTATTTAGAATAAACGTTGCTCGCTAAAAAGAGTACTATATCGACAATTTTTTCTTGCAGATAAAGTATTCAGTATTCATGACAGCATTTTACAAAGATCTGTGGACCGTGCAAGCTTTGGAGCGACTCCAAAAGCGATTTCGTCAACGTGTTTCACATGCAAGGATAAACAATTAGTATTTATCTTGCTGTATCACACGTATTACTGTCAAAGACCGGAGTGCCTCGCAGTGCAAATAAGCGTATCGATAAACAACGGTTAGACATGCTACTATTACACATCGCTGTCGCAACGCTACCGCGAATACGTCAAAGTGAATCGCCATATCATCATAATAGCACACATCAAAGTTATTGACCATAATTAAAGGCCTGCATGTACTTAACGATCGATAATCGATCGGTCGAGAATACGCTTGTGACCGCGGGGGTCAACGATCTCTTCCTTCTGTATCGGGTATGATCGATGACGGATGTCATCAGGGAGCGAGCGTCAAATGATTTATTGGACTTTGACCATACGCTACGGCATGATATTTTCCTATGCGCCCTTTAACCCAGTACCCGTAACTTCGTCTACTTCGGGTACACTGCCCTTACAATTATTTTCAGTTTACGTGCACGACTGGCAAAATGTTTGACGGTAGAGGAACATCGGAAATAGCGACGATGCGAGATAATAGAATTACACTGTATGATTAAATTAAACTCCTTGCTGACGCGACCTCAAATTACGCGACTCGATGGTACATAGTTTCGTACGTTGCTACGCGCGGAACGTTTCATTAATTGCCATATGAAACGTTCGTCGAATAACCTCGATTAAGTGTTTGCTTACTTTATCACCGCAGTTATACTTCGTTAACTCATAATACTTCCCTCTTGTATCTGCGCCTAGAATTTGTACCGATACGATATTACGTTCGTTACATTCCATGGTGGACTACTGCATTGTTGAATGTTTAAATACTTATGGTACAACTGCGACGGTGTACAACGTGTTCTCACCGTATTTTAATCAGTGACGATATCATTAATCTCTTTCAAAGCAGCGCCGACTTTAATATTCTCACGGAATATTACATGCATGACATCCAACAGAAATCTGTCTTCGGCGGCAAATATTCTTTCCTACGGACCTCTCGCTCCTAAACGTACCGAGTCAGAATTACGATCTTTGCTACTCAACATTTGTAGAACTAAAAAATCAAAATCAATTTTCATATCTCCAGAACCCGCAAATTTGCACAATCGCGATAAATATTTCGCACCGACATATTTTTTGCCATGCAGACCAGATCGCGATATAACTTCGATTTGCATTGATCACATATACATATAATATTGTGATGGTAATAATATAATAAATATAATTTTAGTTTTATTATAGATCTTTTCGATTTCGATATTTCGCAGTTTTGAAAAAACCATTAATCAATCATAAATATTATATTGCTTTTGACGTTGGTGCTAGACTTCGTAAAGTGTAACCGATAGAGATCACGACGTTGAGAAAATCACAAAAGATTTAACGGAAAAGGCTCAAAGGTGAAGACGGAAGGCAAGCGAAAAAGCGTATTGGAGAGGAATGGAGCACTTACTTAAAGTATTGTAAAGCTTTGGATGTTGTTATCGGTCTCCTTATCTGTTTCAGGCTTTGGACGAAGGGTCCAAAAAAGGACAATCAAAGTACCTTTTTCGATTCACCCGTAGATACTTTCGTTTGCGGTATCGCGCCGTATGTTACGATAGCCAACCATTTTAGTCTATCGATTATTGCTTCGTAATTCTTTTTACCTTTTTTTTTCTCAAATAATTCAGCCTTTTCGACTACCGTCAGTACCGTCACTGATTTATTATCGAATTTAAGACATTCTTTAATTTATGTCTCTACAATATAAAAGATCAAAGGAAAAAAGAAGAAAAGATAATTTCTTATTATTTTGTTTCATATATGGAATCGTTTCCTTTCATTTATATCATGATTCCGACTTTTTATATTATCAAACACTGATATATCTCTAAAAAAGGAAAAATTTATTTAGCCTGTTATTAAATTAATTTAAAAAAGAAGATATCGTTATACAATTTTACATGATTAGATCAAACGCGTGTGTTCACCAGGGTGATTATTACAACAATAGGATTTAAGAAGCGTCGCTCTCGATATCGGTGACGATGGGATAACGCATAAATTACCGTCGTCGTGTCAAGAGAAGCCCGCAGCGGCAGAATTTATTCGCGGATTATCGCGCTGCCTCCCGCACGGCCATCCCTTCTATATCCTGAAATCCTTCTATCGTGAGAGCTGTCGCATCGGTACGTATATTAAAATTCACCGGACCACCAGGGAGTAGGGGACGATAAAAAAGATTCGAATTTAAAGGACGCCCAAATGTCAGGCTGCCGTCCATGCATCCATTCAATTTGCCGTCGATTACAGGACCCTCCTCTCTCTCTCTCCTCTCTCTCTCTCTCTCTCTCTCTCTTTCTCTCTCTCTCTCTCATGACCCCACATCTATCGCCCAAATGATCGACGAGCATTAACCGATTCCGTCACGCGGGCTCTTTGTGAAAAAATTTTGTACAAAAAAATTGAATCTCGTTATTCTCTTCGGCCATGTGAACGAGTGACCCACAAAGGAAAAATTACTATAGATATTTCGTGAGTATTTCATTTGGATAGCTTGAAAGCTGTCGTTTGATTCTTTATCTCGTCTTAATAACTTTTGATTTCATTCAGATTTCATTTATATTTCATTTATAAAATAAAATAATATGAAAAGATGAAAGCATACTGACGGTTTTACGAACTTAAACTCGCTTGTTATTTTATTTCTACAGGTTTAGATGTCATTAATCAAAATATGATGTTAAAATTTTAATAATTTAGTTTTAATAATTGAAATTTAATAAGAAACAAAAACCTGACATATAAGCAATAAATAATGAGGAAAATGAGATATAGGAAGAACGTTCAAGATAACCCAAACCTTCCTTGACACAGAAATGTCATATTCCTCGGAACTATCTTACATACGTCGACATGCACGAAAGTAATGAGCATTCCTTCCCACAAGTTGCGCGCGGCGAGTCAGCATTTCGCTAATCACCAAATATAGACCGTCCCGTAATTACTGTGTCAATTAGATGCAGACGGCAGACTCGCGGATTAAGGGACAGCCGATGTAGTTAAAGTACGCAATTTTCGTCTATTTGAGGAAACGTACGATAAGATCGATGGCAAAAAGATAGTACGAAAAGGGCGAGGCCTACCGGCGAAAGGGACCTGAGTACTCCACGGAAAGATTCGGAACGGCTCGTTCCATGTGTAGGAGGCTCAGACAAACAGCCTCGTTTGTCACGCGCTGACCTCTCTACCAATCCTACCCCTATTCATTCCTTCCTTCTCTCGTTCACTTTCGGCCACTCAGAATTCTGACACTCACGAAGAATGATCTCCCTCCCAGCCGAACAATGCACCATGATATTCTTATGCAACGAGTGAAAATAATTTCCTATGTAAAATAAATATGTCTCTTTGTTCCTGCTCCATTATTCGGGTTAATTATTAATGGTAAAAGCCAACTTCCGGAAAATTTTACTTGCACAATACCGAGAAGTATATTCAGTCAGAGATATAGTATAATATTTATTTTTCAATATTTTCACTGTGTGCTTAAAACTATAAAAGTTGTATAGGGAAAATTTTTTTTTTTTAAATCTCTGATGGCTCTCGATATGGCCGTGAGTGGTTACAGCTTCAAAGAGTCGTAAAACGCACGTTCAAATTATTTTTATTCTATTTTTATTCTGTTCCAACCGGATTTTATAAAAATCGGAGAACTCGCAAACACTCCTTGTGCTAGAGAAACGCGCTCAACTAACCTCGTAAAACATCACGAACGAAATACTTGCACGTACTCGAAAAACAGTCGATTCATGCTCCCTTTGTCGCCTTGCCAGCTTTAATAAGGAAAAACGGAAAAAAAGGGAGTGGTCCGAGATTAATTACGGGCGACCGACTTTTTACTTCCGTAATTGGCGCGGCCGCGCCCGCTGTTTTAACGGCGCCGCGTGCAAAATCACAAGTCTTCGAAATTAATTAAAGTAGAAGTGCAGGACCGTTCGCGTGAGCTGCAATTGATAACAAATAAAGTTTTACAATTCTCCTTCAGATTTTTTTAAACCGAAAACGACGAATATTATATAAAGATATTAATGTATAAATTTTATTGCATATTATATAAAATTCATATTGCATAAAAGCTTTAATTTTTTAATGACATCTTTATTTTTTATTTTTATATCATTTTTGTATCATAGCTTTTTTATACTTCCAAATATATATCTTCTACTAATATAAATAATAGTAACTTATAATATCCATCGGGTGAAAAATTATATAAGAAATATGCTTGATATATACTATATATATAGAAGTCGCACCGTCATTATTAAAGTATAATACATTCCCTACATTCCGGTGTCACTGTTCTTTTATATTCCGTAATAATAGCATATTAACGTGAACGTTAAATGTGGCAACAACCATAGTGACCTTGGCGTCCACAAGTCTAGACATTCATTATTGATGAACCGCCGTGTGGAAAATGGCTACTAATGTAGTAACCTAAATTTACGCAATATCGTTATTATGTTAATTGTATAAATCGGATAATTATTGGATTAGAAAATTATTATACGAATCACTGCAGCGGAATATAAGAATTATCTGCGTTATAATTTGAGTTAATAACGAATGGAAATGTAGTTCGTTACGTCTTCATTATTGGCGACGAATAATTTTTAATCCAATAAGTAGCTGACTTTACTTCCATCGAATTGTCAATAAATTGTCCCATTCTCTCGCAATAAACAGCGTCGAGAGCGGGAAACGATTCCTTCCTTCATCATAATGAATAAGCCGTAACGAACAATTACGCGAAAGTAATTTCTTAAACTACGGGGAAAATTCCAATTAGACGGAAGTCCCGCAGTAGCAGCTCAATAAAGATATTGCGTTAAGCGCGATAATTGATTAGCACCGCCTTTGGATCCCTAAACTTTGTATTCATTGAACTGAGAAGTACCTTCGCATCGATTAAAACCAAATTGGCGACATCGTAAATTCGCCGACATCTCGCGCGGTAATGCAAATTCGCAATAGTTTTCGAAACTGCTATATGTCAATGTTGTAAGTCAGTGGACGCATATCCATTTCTAAAAGAGGTGCTATAAATCATACATCGACTATATTGATATGTATGTTATTTATCTGCGATCTAAAATTATGTCAGTGCTCAACTATATTTAAAAAGATCGTGTCACGATTTTCTGACTTTTCAAATAAAATATGATTTTAGAAATTCTTTCTTTTAACCTTTTCGTATTACATCAGGTGCATAACTACCCAATTACATTTCAGTAATGCAAAACCTCACACAATTACAGTTTTGAAGCACTGGTTTGCTTAGTTACCGATTTTTTCTCTCTTTTTTCCCTCTCATTTCTGTTTCGTCGGATCGCATTTACATTGTAACTACTCCAACGTCGCATGAAATCATGAGAGTACGGACTTGTGAACTATTTGCGGAAGTTATGATGTCGCAGATATACGGAAAACACGGGAGAAACATAACAAGCAGTAGTTTCGTCGACAACGGTGAAAAAAAGCTGCGGGACTACTGAACTTTACGAAGTACTTAGCTTCTGTCTGCGTATTGCAGCGACGACAAATGTTACCTCGGGGCTACGCAAGTCCGGGACAAATATATTTTTCACGCATCTTCTTTCCTATGCAAAGTGATGAACCTATTACGTTGAGCGATAGCGCGTTTTGTAGACATCGTGCATGATATACGTCGCGCGACTTTTATTTATTCACGAAATAACATATCGGTGGATTTTCGCGAAATCCGCCAATAAGTCTGGCTAAATAATAAATGACCGAGAGATAAAACGTTACCGCGTGATTTCCGTTCAGTCTGCTTTATTTTCAAAAATATCATTGCCTCCTGAAATACCTTTCGCAATCAATATTTGTAGAAAGACAAATAAATGATCGTACGCAATCAAGTTATTTGGAATTAAGCATTACTGGTCCGTATTTTTTCTTAAATATTTTGTATATTACATATTTATACATTATTTTTGGAAATTGTCTACTATGCGCTGAATGTATTTCTACCGAAGAAAACGTAAGAAGAGAGTAAAGGCTCTTCTCCATATTCCAAGTTAAATATAGTATCATAAGATGTTCGATGTTTATACAAAAGTTCCCGGGGACTTAATTCTGTGACGTTTTATTTCTTGAAATGGTCTCCATCGTCCATTGGATACTCGGCAAGAGATACGAAGTTCCACGGACAAAAGTAGAAAGGAAGTGCCTTCATCCGCACGTTCAACGAAATATATAGAAACCGTCGCTGGAAGTATATTAGATTTCCTCGAAAATAAACGATCGTTGATACGAAAGGCATCAAGGAAACAGGCATTACGCACCGTGATTGAAATTGTCGCGAGACGT
The DNA here is from genome assembly GCF_003070985.1 of Temnothorax curvispinosus. NCBI lineage: Eukaryota > Metazoa > Arthropoda > Insecta > Hymenoptera > Formicidae > Temnothorax > Temnothorax curvispinosus. The sequence goes on from NW_020221295.1 coordinate 516,468, forward strand.
CAAAGCGTAAATTGAAATTCGTTTTTAAATATTACATATCGCGTTGTGTCGATATCGAAAAGTTCGGTAAATATTGCGACGTTATTTATTCGATGCAACAAACGTCACGGTACATATACGTCATATATCGCGCGCGGTTATAAGAACAGTCGATCATAATTTGTATCTCGCCGCTTTCGTTCGACCCACTTTGGAAGAATAAATTTTTCACACCTGAATTAACTCGCAGCTCGCAGCGCTTGTCACTCGCAATTAACGATACATTTGTAACGGGGTGCATTGAAAATGCAATTTTATTGCAAACCAGAGACGATAATCTGTTTTACGTTTGTATTAATTCGGACAGAAAGCTCGGTTAGGTACTATAAATCGACGAATATAATGCACCATAGCGCGAACCCCGTGTTTTTCATATTCTCGATCAAATACATTATTTCGAAATTATACCTTTGTAACGCGATTGGTATAACGTTCATTAATAAATCATATGTGTAATGTTTGATCGAAATAAGTTAAACGAAGCATTAAGCCAACAACACGGCTCGCGGCTTGACGGTATGAGCAATTATTAATGTCCCATAATTATTAGCACACGATTATTCAAGAGAATGAATCGGCATTTTTCCGATTTGGACAATCGTGTTCAACGTTACTCTCATAAATGCGACTATTTTTTTTATTATTTGCTTCGCAAGCGCGATTTTAGTGTTATCTATGTAACTATTCGAGATTTCAATATTGATCTTCGGCAACAGTCGTGCACATCGTTTTAACGAATGTTAAGAATACAAACATCGGTAAAGTTAACAATCGACAAGTCAATAATTTGAATCCATCATACATTCGATGTACAATAGCCATCGATCCAGAGTGTATTTAGCCTACAGCACTAGGTTAGATTAGGTTTGTAAACGCCTGGCCAATTACATATCGACCACGTGACGTTAACTGTTTTCCCATAATTCAAAATTCAGAGTTCATACATTCGGATTCAGCGTTAGAGAAATAACATGGAATTTGGATAGCATTACACAAAACTACAAAACTATGACTGTAGAAAAACTCGTAAAGTACGCATAGAATTTACAAAGCAGTTGAAAATAAATAGCGCGACTACCAAGGCATACCGTTGCAAGCTTTTATCGGAGGAATTAAACAATATTTCTCTTAACTTGCTATACGAACTGCGTTAACGCGCCAATTCGAGGAACGCAGTATTTACGTCGAGCCAGTACTTATACCGAGAACAAGTTCGGAAGTTAAAAGGCTAAACTTGCTGCTGCATTCCGACCTGTATGCGAGGGAGACTTCCCGCCGGATTACCGATTAAAAGTTTAACAGCCCGAACTCTTCAGCGACTTTGCACAAAGCGACATGCACAAGTCGACTCGGGGCTCGGGGCACTGATCGCGCCATTCTAAAGAGAGATGTTTTAAAAGCTGATTATGCATCGATCGGTATATAACAATCGTCGAATTCATTTCAACGGATTTCCGAGTTATCGGGCCGCGCGCGCGCGCGGCCTGGTCGGCCGTTAAAAGAAATTTTCTCGACTTTTCCCCTGTCGAAAGTATTAACCGGACGAAGTACTTCATGAAAGTAAAACACGCCTGGCCCCGCGTGCGTTATGAAAACGCCGCATAATATTAGCATATCCCTTCGGCCGCGTGAAGCATATCTCCATGATAGAGCACGTCGAATATCGCGCGACCGAGAACGAACAGGGAGATTGATGGAATTTTTGAGTTCGTCCAAATATTCGTCCCCCTCTTCTATTCTTTCTGTCCATCGCGTAAACTGACGTGACATCCCTCCGTACATAAGCGCACATATATGTATGCTTAAAGTATATATGTAGTAATGTGTTATTTCATGAAAAATATTTTATTTCGCCAGATATTCCAGATGTATATATCCATTTAGTAGATTTTCTTAAAGAAAGCTCCATTTGCAAAAAAAAAAAACAATCATCGTCGTGTAGGAAGCGACCGTGTCGCGAAAGAGAAAGAGAGAGAATAAGTCATCGGAAAAAAACTGAAATATTATCTTTTAAAAGCGCGGACATTAAGAGCGTTATGAAGTTACGTAACAAAGGAGAAGTTTAGGTGCCAAGAATATTAAGTTCACCTAGCGGGCGGCGCGCGCTAGAAAAGAAAAAAACTGGAGTGAAAAAGGGAAGGAAAAAGAAAATGAAAGTGTCGGCAATATAGCGAGAAGGGAAAAATTAAAGTGTTGTTGAGGCGGCAGAGAGAAGAAACGGCGCGTGATATATATTTCGCCGTTGGAGGTGCGACGCCTGTGGGCGAACCAAACTGAGACAATATTTGCATATATCTATTTGTGAAGTATGATTCTATGCACTTCGCGAAATGACGCGGGCTCTTTCGGCTGCAATACCGGCAAACGTCAGGGAGAAACCGAAACAATGAAAGCTCTCAAAACGGACGGGAAGGTGAAGCTCTCGTCGGCATCGTCTTGTGTCCAGAAGAAATTTCCGAGTGAAAACAGCGAAGCTATTCCCGGCGACCAAACCGCCTCGCTGCTTCTTCCAGTCTCGCAGTTCTACGGGGAAACGGAGTCGGCTCCGTTACAGTCCTTCCTCATCTGCATTTCGCTTTTATATACTTTCTTTCTCCTTATTTCCGCACCGTCTTTATGTAGCGAGGCGAGGCAAGGCAGAAGGAAGAAAAGCACTCCGCTCGCACAGATATTTCTCTTTATGTACACTTGACATATAAAAATTTCAACTCCAAGAATAATTCGTGCCGTTTGTTAAACACAGCTTCAGACAGTAGCATTACTATTGTGTTTTCGAGCATAATAACCAACTTAAAGGACAGTGAAACCGGATTGTAAAATAATACGTTTGGAACTACGAGAATCTGATTTAAGTTCTTGTTGGAAAATCTAACTAACATGCGAGATTCAAAGTTCAACGTATAGCACAAAAAAATAAAACGGTCAAGATGATACTGTGACATATTAATATGAGATACGTGAATTTGTCTTGAAATACCTGAATTATTTTGCATAACCTTAAACGACAAAATTCTAAGATACGTAATCCATATTTATGAAGTTAAAATCAGAAAATTTTTGATTGTATTACTCAAGAATCATGAATCGTGCTATGTGTCCAACTAACTCACAGTCACCGTACGATGAAGTATCGCATGTGATTGACAGTAACATTTTAACCATTAAATTACCTAAAGATAGACATCACGTTCAAGCCGTGGACGAACAAACTGCCGAACCTATCATTGACGTTAATTGTTTGGATAAATATGGTAAAGTATTACTATATAAGCAGCAAAACTAATACAAAAATATAAAAGTACAATTCACTATTATTATTTGCGAGTATTATTTTATCAGGATACTATTATTAATTAATAATAAAATATGATAGAAATACTAAAGACAAGATTATTTATAAAACTGGAATAAGTTATATTAAATTTATTACAAAATATAAATCTTTCTTGCAAGGTAAGAAATGCAAGAGAGGCTGTCCAAAAATCAACGTGATACACAATCAGGCACTTACTCCGAAAAAACCGGCGGAGGAAATGTTATTACTAAAGACAACGAGACAAATCACCCTCACCGACGATATGAAGCACAGTCTTGAAGTGGAATTTAAATCACCGCGAAATTATATTCCGTTACCCGAACCAGGCCCTCCTCCGCCCATAATTATTCCGAAAGAACCTGTTATCGTGAAGAAACTTGAGGGTAAAGTAAAAAAAAAGAAGTAAAGCAATAAAGATAAACATCGAGCAACATCATCTGTGAGAAATATCTTGCTTGTGTAAAATCTGGAAAGAAACCCTAATTTGCAACGTACAAGGCCGACGACAGATACTTAAAAAGTAAACTCGTGAATCCAATAAAACTTTTTTAAAATAGGTCTAAAATTCTTTGCTGATACTAAAAATTCTTTAAATATAAATATGACAAACTGTGAAAAATCGATCAATTCATTTTCTTTGAAACTGTCATTGTTACGAATAATTCTCATATACAGATAAAATAATAATCATAGATCAGCCTCCCTGGCACTCATTTTTCCACTATTATTGCAACATAGATCGAACGATTTTGACGGTAGATACAAGCGTCTTATAGATTTACGAGTTGCGAAACTGAAGTGTTCGCCACTTTGTCGAAAACACAGAGCGTGCGCGGGGTCGAATAACGGAGCGATAAATCACCGGTGGTATTATATTCTTGCCCGTCTTGGGAAACAATAGATCATATAGCGTATATACGGATACGCTGGTATTAAACCGTTTTTGGGCCCATTGTCGCCCACCGCGCGCGCGCGCGCGCATTGCCGTGACGGCGGCGACCTTTTTAAGCCGCGCTTTAAGTTCCACCCACTCTCTTTCTCTCTCTCCCTCCCTCTTCCTCTCCCTCTCGCCGATAAATCACTACGATTTTACCTGCTGGTAAGAGAAACGCGAACGCGAGCACGATCAAAGAGAATCGGCTCTCCGATAAAGGGTTTGAAAAAGAAAGGGTCTCCGCAAATATTCCATTAGGACGCGCTCGCTAAGAGCCGGTGTAAAGTATCACTCGAGGCTCTCGTATTGCCTCCAACGAGGGAAACCAGGAAGCCAAGAAGTGTGTGGTAACGGAAAGAAATGCGAGATCAACGGAGAAATGCGAGGGAATCGATACGGATAGAGTGACAAAGAGATCTATTTTTCCGGAGGCGTAAAATATTCATTGTCGAATGGCAGCGCGAAAATGATCTTTGCTTCGATCTTCGATAGCGTGGTTTTAGAGTTTTTGAGCTTTTATATGGTTTATCGATGCTCTTCCTCCATCTTTCTCCTTCTTTTCTTTTACGAACGTATAAATTAATCGAGATTTTTAATGAGATTTTAATTTTAAAAACTTCCGTGTCTAACGTATTTTCTGTATCAGGTTTTTTTCCAAACTGGAAAAAATGGAAAAACGAGCTTCTGAATCCGGCTTAAGCTTCTTTTACCTTTGTTACGACATGTCTACAATCCCCCGGATCTTTGTGACTTAAGCTTTGAGTTTCGTCCTCTCCGCTCATGAATCAGACGTACTTACGAGTGCCATGATTTGCGGCGCATGATTTGAGGGCCGAGAAAAAATGAAGGGGAAACGGTAAGAGGTCAGATGACGCGGCGAGCGACGTGAGCCGATAAAAGATCGTGCAGGGACGCGGTAACGAGTGACGGATCGTAGTCTGAAAAAGGTGCTGTAGGTACACTCGAAAATTGGAGAAGGATTACTACTACTACTACTACTATCAACCTCGATAGCGAGGGCGAGGGTCGGCGCGAAAGGTACATCTGCAATCGAGAGGGGGCGGGATGATGAAACGCGTCATTTGTCTCCGCGGACCCAAAATACTCACGGTACTCAACACGAAGAACATCGGGTGCGGTTGCGAAGCCGTAAAAGCCTGGCAACGACAAATGCACCCGCTTGTTGCGAAGGCGCGCGAGTGCATGCGCAAGTGTTGGCCCGTGCACTGGATGGCTGTAATTGGGCGTTGGTTACAGAATTCATTGCCGCGTTTAGGGCCTTAAACGGCCGGGAGATAAATCACGATTAAACGTGGCCATCAATCTAAACTCTAACGTGTAACGCCATGTAAAACAGAATGTGGCATTTAGGTCAATGCAAAAGAAATGGGTAAACGCACGTGAGATCCTCGAAAATTCGACGCGTAATTTTTAAAGCGATTATTAAATATTCAATTAAAGCTGCGTAATGCTGTGGATGTCCACTGTATTTGTTAACAATGTCGCTGGACATTTAACGCTTTTACGCTTTCAAATTGATCGCTGTTTACGATCAATTTCCTTTGCGAGATTAAATATTGTCACGTATCAAAATATTTGCCGCTTAAGCGCGCGTTGTATCTGCGTAATATCCGTGCGTGGTAACTGTAATCAGGCGCAACCAGGGGCAGAAATTTCGTTGCCACACTTAAGACCAGCCTAACCATAATACGGGCCAGCCTGAGTATCGAATCCGACGTTGAGCAAAGCTGGTGGAACCGCAATTTACATGCGTAACGTACTGCCCTTAACGCAGCATGGGTATAGTCGGGCTAATGGAGAATCTTAGTACAGACAGAATTGATGATCGCGATAACACAATGCATTCTCTAATAATAAACATATACTTCAAAATCGATCAAAGGCACTCACGCGTATTTCTTTTTTTTTTTAATAAATCCTTTTGATAAAATCGATACACAGGAATTTAGAGTCATAAACTGTTGACGTTACGATATTTTTGTCAAAGAAAAATTAGCTCGTAACTAGTCAAAGAGTCTGACGATTAAAATTTGATGCGAAAGTAAAATAACGGATTAAAATATTCTGCATAATAAATGCTATCATAGAGATGTTTTAACGCGGCAGGCAGGTAAATATGCGCAATTTACCGTAACCGCGACTACCATTTTCACCGCGGAAAAAGCAATAATATTATTTGAAAGAATAGAAAATAATGAGATTTAGAAGCGTCTTTTCACGGTTATTCGAAATGAAAGACTTAATGAATTTACATACCTAATGAGCTCGTAAATGTAAGTCTTTGTAACTAATATTTCTGTATAGGAATAACGTTTCACATCCACATATTCTGAGTAAGCCGCTTACGCGTTAACGAGTACCAAAGAAGAGACAGCACGCATAGTCGGAAATATGATAGTAGCGCCAATGCAAAATCGGCACGCAAAATTATTCACGCGTCATACGATTCACTAGTCATATACACGTCCAAGTAATGAATGCGAATTCGCGCATGTATCTGCGCGTAATAGAAATGCGCTGTATAATTTCGCATTTCTACATTACAGACAATATAATGCGAGATTAATTGAAAGAATAATTAAATCTGAATAATTAAAACATTACCGTAATTAAACTCGAGATGGATAATAACTCTTCAAATGCATATCGTAAAAGGTGATACGAGAGCATTCTTCAAACAAAAGATATCCTCAGAATAATGATCACTTTAGACTGTAGCCTCTGATGGAAATGCAAAGATATACTTTTATCATAAAAAAATTCTACTATATATCATATTCAGACTAATTGTAGTAAGTCAAAAATTTCATCAATATCAAATTTGATTATTTAAAAATGTATTCCGTAGCACGTCTCTGTGCACATACCGATAAGATCAGCTGCAACAACTCCGCGGAATTCAACGCTGCCCGATCGTGAAAGCGTTCGCGTGTAGTTTAAACGATCTTCCTGGTTCCTATTGTATAATTCAATAAAATTTGAATTTATTGCCTAGCTCGCGATGCGAACGGCGATTGCTCAGAAACGATTCATTGGAGAATTCCGCGTATGAGCCTCACGTGTGATATATACTTTTCTCTATTATTTGTTGTATATTTATAAGAATACGACCCATTTACGATAATACATATTAAATCATTCTTGCGTTTTATATTTTCGCTAAATCTCCACGGAGGAAGGGTCGTATCTCCAAATTGGAGGCAAACGCGCCCTATCGTTTTCTCTTATATCTTTTTGCCAAAGGCGTTGTGCAGTGTGCACCCAAAACGCGAGCTCGCCATCGTTGCAGCGAATGCACACTTATACGGTATTCTCGACACCGGAGCCAGAAAGCAGGGCAGCTTCCGATCCTTCCCTCCGTACTCCGAGGCATTGTATTCAGCGTGCCGCGCGATAACCGGCATTATCCGGACACGTTGTGATTTTCCGCGGAAAATAAACCCACCGCTGTTTCCGCGGCGTGCCGGGAATACGCGACGGGAAGTCGACAAGAGGGAAAAGTCTCGATGGTTGACCGAGCTGACGACGGCAACGCGGCGGCGACGCTGAGGATGGCGACGCGAGAGAGAGAGAGAGAGAGAGAGAGAGAGAGAGAGGGAGAGAAAGAGAGGTTCGAAACTGTACATGATCGGTGAACGCACAACGAAATTGATCTTATTTTCCGCTCCCACGCATCCTTCCGCCATTTTCCGTTCACCCTCGACGCGTTTCGATCGTATTTGCGCACCGAGTGTATCGCCGATAAGGCTGAAATAATCGCCTCGCGACTATCGCGTTATACAGTCGAGAGACCTCGAAATGATTCTTCACCTGCTATAGATTCACGTGCTATAGATGCAATTGAAGACGATATAATGATAATCCGCGCACGCGTTTAACATTATAGACATTTTCCACGACATTTCAAATAGAATTGAAATCGCTGAACATCGCTAAACCGTGCGTAAGAAAAGGAATTTTAAAACAATAAAACTATGATGAATAACAATTACGCGAAAAAATATTATTTCGTATATTTTGAAAAAATAAAAAAGGAATACGGAATCACCGCTCGTTCACTGATACACCCGTTTTACGCTCCGTTCATCTTATGCCTCGTGGAAAATGAAGAGTCCGCTTTGCGATATCCGTGGCACATTGTTTTATCTCCTCGTGCACGATGTCACATAGCAAACGCGTCATCATCGGCTTTACGAATCGGCGAAATCGGGCGAATTAAGCGCGCAAACGTCGATGTTGTCGCGCCGAATGCGCGCGCGGCCGTTCGCACTCTCGCGCGCACGCGATAACACCGTCGGCGAGCAATCGGTAAACAGATTAAAGCGCATTCGGCGAGTCACGCAGGTGAGCGCCAATTGCGTTCATTATTAACGTAATCAGGTGCAGCTGAGCCACGCATGAATACGCTTCGCAACGCGAGCCGTTAGCGTTAACGATCGCGTCCGCTGGCGTCGCGCCGGCCCGTAGTTGTTACACGCTGGCCGATCGGATGGTTTTCGATTGTCGCGTCCGATAATGAGCCCCGTTTAAAAAATATGACTCTTGCTGATTGACGCGTGTGGCATTGCGTCACGCAAATAAATTCGAGACTTTCGGACAGGGTGCGTTTTTTCCTTTTTAATGAAACACGAGTGTCTTCCGATAACGAGCATATTGTCACGCGAATATTTTCGAATAATTTTTGGATGCAAAATTGTCAGATATATAAATATAAAATATTGGATATTTTCCAACATGAATTAATTATATCATATTTTCCACGTCGAGTATCTAAAAATGATTTTATTTTCCATTTTTTAATTATATGTATATTACGTGCATTTGTATAATCCTATAGTATAATGTATATAACATCCAAGAGACGAATGTATTATTTTTGTGTCTTTTTGCGCACAATTATTCGTTCACCATCCCCTCGCGTCTGCTCGCGTTTGTGCAGCAGAACAAAACGACCGCGAGAGTGACAAGTAATTCCGCGGTAGAACATTTCAAATTCCTCTCGCTCGATTCTCAACACGTATCGAGCGGTCGGGTGTTGCGAGAAGAAGCGACGATATTTCTGGCAGCGAGCAATGTGAACGAAGGGGACTGCGGGGTCCTCCATCTCTAAATGGAGGGTTCTCTTTGCTTTCGAGACTGCGGATCTTAGTGGCATTTTGGTTCCGATTGGCGGAGACGAACTGGGCGAAAAGGAGACAGGTCGCGTCTCCTCGCGTCTTATGCTGGTACAGCGAGATATAAACGAACCTCCATGCTGCGCGCCTTCTGACACGCGGAGCAAGAGAGAGAGAGAATCTTAAAGACGAGGCTACATTTGCATTTCTCGACGCTTAGATGCGGGCGGCAGGGTCGGCACGTTATGCAAATCTTAATTTGCCCCATCGGAAAACTCGTAAAATCTCCGTGCTTTTCCGCAATAAACCCTCAAATTACTTGCGCGCTCCCCTTCGCTTTAGCCCTCTCCCTTCCCGCCCGTATAACGTTTTGCGTACGCACACCCACGCGATCATTCCAAGAGCTTCTCTCGCCGCGCGGAATTAACGACGTCCGCGTCGAGGGGAGGGAAAAAAAACATTGAAATAATACTATCGCGCATGACGCCGTCCGGGGATCAGAAGGGCATAAGCACTCCCGCGGGTCCTATTCGCGACGGTCCTCGAGGGGGTTTGATCTTGATTTTCCCACGCGTCACTATATCATTAGCGCGTTATCGTCCGGCGAGTACGGAGGGAACGATCAATTAGCGTTCTCCGAACGTGCACGTTTCGGCAATGGTCGTAGTCGACAGTTATTAGATACACGTACGTATAATTCGATTCGCTCAATTATCGTAAAGGCCGGCGCGCGGCGGCTCGGCCACCGCGTGGCCGATTTAAAAAAATCGTTCAGCACCCCGGTATACAACCGCGCTCGATTTCCTCTCGCGCGTGTAATGAGCGACGCATCCTCGAAAACGTGCACGCTATTTACAGCGATGATTACTCATTCACTCGATAAATCATAATTTGCCCGTCAACCCGCGATACACCGCGCTACGCGCGGCGCGAATGACAGCCCGGGGTGTTCCCGGTTCCCTCGCCGCAGCCACGCGCGAGCCGGGAGAATGGCCGCTATATAATTTAGGTGATTTAAAGCGAGCGATAATGCGGTGTCACATAGCTAACCGAATTGATGCAATAGCGACGCTCGCGTAATTGCGCGGAGAGCAACCGCGATTCCGATAGGAGATGGGGACGAGAGAGAGGTCTGTCCTCGTTATTTAGCTAAACCATCTTCGCCGTGCCACGTATGTATCCAATATCCGACTGATTACACGGGTATCCACCGTATCAAATTCCAATGACGAAACCGTACAATCGAGATATAAAACAATTTCATTTCTGCCTCTCTCTCTATAACTAAAGTTTGATCTTAATATTAATTTCTCATGGAAATTACTTCGAGACAATTCCGTTATTCTTCTCGATAATTAAAATACTTACAAGAACTTACTTTCTGCAAGTTTTCGATTTTATTGTCTCGAGGCAATTATTAAAATAGATTTATGGACAAAGTTTTTTCTTATTCGGTAATACTTTCGAAACCCCTCTCTCTCTCACTCTCTCTCTCTCTGTTTATAAAAAAAGTTAAGGACATTAGCATGTCTTACTAAAACAGTAAAACTAAATTAAGACTTTTTGAAACTTTTATTAAAACCTATACGTGACTAAAAAATTTATCATCAAAGTTTGAAGGAATGAAACATCTTGTATAAATATAAAAGTCTTGTGTACTTGTCGACAGATTTAAAATTACTAAAACCGCAAAATTATAAAATCCATATACTCGTCCAAATCGTCCATATACTCTAAAATGAATTTATAGATCATCGCAGATAGCTGATAAAAACGCGCGTTGCCCTTATCAATTTTTATAGCGTAGATGTGGAAAATTTGTACGAGCATCTCCCCACCGGAATGAGATGCGAGATGATATCTCGCCAAAGTTGGTTCACCCTGTTGCAGATAATGTCACGACTTTACATCGTGCCTGGGAAACGAGGGACGATGTATTTCCACGAAACGAAAGTACCAGCCGCGATCCGATAATGCATGTCGCGATATATGATTGATTCGCCTGCCAAACTTCAACCAAAGAGAAAGAGGGAAAGAGAGAGAGAGATTTCGAGTAACATCGCGAAGCTATAAAACGTGTGTTTACATAAACAGAATTTCCGGAAACCGATGTTTTCAAACGAAACGCAGTCTTTTACAAACGAGCATCGCGTCGAAAACTGACAAGTTCGGAATAGTTAAATAATGAAAATAAACACAAGAGCAAACTGTGAATTATTTTACCTTGCTCGAGCAATATTAATTAAATATTTGTTAAGCAAAAAAATCAATGAGAAGAGGGTAAAATCTACCCACGATTTCAATTCGAGACCAGTCTAAAGTTCGCACTATGTGCTATTTGCGACGTGCGAGTATCTTTAATATTTCGAACAGTCTCCCAAGAAAATACGGTCAATTGCATGATTATATGCTCCAGTGAACGATACGCAAAATTTCTGAGACCATAAATTATCATTATAAATTAGAAATTATTATTAATCTGCACAATTGAAAAGAAGAACAATAACCTTAATATTGGTATTATTTGTCTTCATAATATATAATTAGTGATATATCATTTTCTTTCAATACATAAAATCTTTCACTTTACTGTATAATGCATGTAATAAAACCATGCAATTGAGAGATCCTGTTATAATAACATTGATATTGTTATAATTTATATTCACTCACCAAACATCGTCGCTGCTACGCCCAGCTACGCCAGAGACAAGGCGGGAGCTCCTGTCGACAGAAATAATTTCAATACTTTTATATGCATTTATTTATAAATTGATAATAATAATAAAATATAATAAATAAGAGTTATATAAACACAAACGTATCTAATATTTTCACAAAATAGCTTCGGTAATAATATTCCAATTAACCGTCCAATGGTGTATTTACCCTAATCATCGCAAATAAGCGAATAATTAACCGTGTAACCAATAAATGAATATACTCACCATCCGCGCGGCCGACGAGTGCGTTCGTCCTCGCTGCTCCGTTATAGCTGGCGCAAACCCATGTTCATCTCGACGCGATACGAACGGGAAAACTGCGGCTAATCACGATCGCGCACTCGCGCCGATTAACACTACGCCACGACAATCCCGACGCGACACGCCACTACACTCGCGTACATGATACGAGAACACGACGATTCCGCGTTAAATGAGACGTTCCCGCGTATCCGTGATCGAACGACAAGGAAGTTCAACATGGCGGTCTTACGACGTCACTCGCGATGCTCGCGATATCGGAGCGCGGATTACTACGGCCGCGGGCGCGGGCCGCTCCGACGCGAGCGCTCCGGCTCGCGCGAGCCGTAATCTAGGCTCGCGACCAATCGATATCGCATTGGATTTCGCGACACAAATTAGGGTGACGGGTTACTCTCTCTATTTGCTCCAGATATTCGTCTTTATCGCGACACGACGGCGTTTATCGATAAATCATTGCGCGCGTACGCATGCTCCCTTAATTAAGAATAGAGAAACGCCGATCGTCCCGGTCCATTCGACTACTACCGGCTACTAATTAACTGATTACTTACAGATCATGTACACGAATATACCTATATTACTGCTCGCGCAAATGTGCCAAAAAGGATTGACGCAGAGGATCGCGCGTCGACCGCGATGTTACCTGCCTGCGTGCCCGCGACCGAATGCCTGATGGGAAATTCAAAAGCCAATATGGCGACTTCACGACGCTACTTGTAAACTTGCAACGGCGCGTCGAAAATTATCTGATTCGCGCGAGACGTGACTTAAGATCGCGAGCACTATATACGCGCATACTACATTAAATTTCGCGGTGCGAATTAGCGCGACGGGTCACTCTTCTATTTGCTCCAGATATTCATCTTTATCGCAACACGACGGGGTTTATCGATAAATCATTACGCGCGTACGCATGCCTCCTTAATTAATGATAGAGAAATGCCGATCGTCCCGGTCCCATTCAGCTAATACCGGCTATTAACTGATTACTTACAGACTGCACATGTACTCGAATGTGCCTATATTACTGCTCGCGCAAATGTGCCAAAAAGGATCGACGCACAGGATCGCGCGTCGACCGCGATGTTACCTGCCTGCGCGCCCGCGACCGAATGCCTGATTTGGGAAACTCAAAAGCCAATATGGCGACTTCACGACGCTACTTGCAAACTTGCAACGGCGCGTCGCAAATTATCTGATTTGCGCGAGCCGTGACTTGAGCACCAATCGCATACTGCGTTAAATTTCGCGATGCGAATTAGAGAGAGAGAGAGAGAGAGAGAGAGAGAAGAGAGAGCGCAACGAGTTACTCTCTCTATTTGCTCCAAATATTCGTCTTTATCGCAACACGACGGCGTTTATCGATAAATCATTACGCGCGTACGCATCCTCCCTTAATTAGGGATAGCCAAACACCGATCATCTCGGTCCATTCGGCTACCGGCTACTAATTATCTGATTACTTACAGACTGTACATGTACTCGAATGTGCCTATATTACTGCTCGCGCAATAACCGCGATGTTACCTGCCTGCGCGCCCGCGACCGAATGACGAATGCCCGATGGGAAATTCAAAAGCTAATATGGCGACTCCACAACGCAACGTCGCGTCGCGTCGCAAATTATCTGATTCGCGCGAGCCGTGACTTAAGGTCGCGAGCAACAATAGCCAATGGCATACTGCGTCAAATTTCGCGGTGCGAATTAGCGCGGCGAGTTACTTTCACTATTTACTCCTGTATAATTCTCATCGCCATACGACATCAATAAATCATTACGTCGCTAAATAATTTCGCACGCATGCGTTTATCTCCTTAATTAAGGATGGCGAAACGATGATCGCCCCGATCCATTCGACCTAATTAACTGATTACTCGTAGGGCGTGCACTTGAGTATATGCATATCGGGCGCACGCGACAAATATAAATAATATGAATATTAATGCGGCTTACTCATTGGAGTATAATTACCGTGCGACAACGCGTGAGGCATATATGCATCGTATATACTTGCACTTTTCCCGCGCGTTTCCGTTACGCTTGCATGCTCGAGGCAAAATGAACAGAGAATTGCGGAAAAGCGCATAGAGAAGGCACAATCGAACAAATTTACGATACCGCGAACCGAAAAATCAACGCGCGATTTTCATTAATAAAATGACTGACAATGAGATTGCGAACTCGTTGCATTTATTTCGAATCATAACCGCCGCGATATTTCGATGAATTTCAATCGTCGATGTCACGGATACGCGAAAAATTATGCCAAAATATCCTATTATTACGGATAAAAACAGGGATTATTTTCGACAACGGATCGATATTGGCGATTCATTCAAATTTCATATTAATAAAATGATCAAAAATTGTACGACTCTGAAAATTCGTATTTTCGATTGTCTCTGCATTTGTAAGGCTCCCTTGCACATAGAATGTATTTTATACAATATTATAGAAGTCGATGCCACGAATATGCGAAAAATTATACAACGTTCCTATTATTACGGATAAAGATGGCGATTATTTTCGACAACGAATCAATAATAATACTCACAACCCTCACAACCACTCTGTTATAGCGATTTATCCAAATTTCATATTATATTGATAAAAAGATCGAGAATCACGCTACCGGAATTTTATATTTTTATTATTTCTGCATTTGCGATGCTTCTTTATGCATAAGAATCTATTTCCAAATTATCAAGCAAATTAATTAATTATGCGGCAGACGTAGTATAACCTCACTTCTTCATGAACCGTTAGGCGTACTTATTTGGCACCATAACCGTTATAATCGGATTAATTTCGATATTTGATATCATGGATACGCGAAAATTGTGCCACGTTCTCCTTATCGTGATTAAAAATAGAGGATTATTTACAGGCAACCCGGCAACCGTCTTCCCATTCGCAACGGCAATCGTGACACTCGTGTCATCTCTCGGCGCTCGGCGCAACTATTCGCGCCGCGAGCGTCACCAGCGTCATCTGTGAGCGCAATCTAGTACTCGCTCGGCGCGACGGTCAACACCCTAAAACCCTTCCCGACACTTGCGTGATTCCGCGCTGTCGCGGTCGTCGTGGTAAGTACGTGGTACTCGTGCCCGTCGTCGTCCGTCGTCGTCGCCGTCGACGTCGTCGTTGTCATCGGGGAAGAGGGACATTGGCAGCACTGACGATGCTCCTTTCTTCCAGATGGTATCTCCGGTGACTCCGGTGACTAATACGCGACTAGCGTGCATACCACGGAGAGGAGGAGCATTTTAAACGGCCCGTTTCATGCAGCGTGTGAAATGAGCATTCCTTGAAGTCGCGGTAAGTGCCGAGACCTACGGAAAACGCGATTCCCTCTCCTCATTCTCTCGCGCGCTCTCTCTCTTTCTCTCTTTCTCAGTTCGCCCCTGGTGTCGTCGTCTCTCGCGATTGTTTACCGCGAGAGGCAACGCCGATTCCCGAGAGGTCGCCGATCACCCTTCTCTCCCTCGGCTCGAGGATATCCTCGTCGAGTGACACCTTCTCGGCCGACGATCTATCCGGAGCTGCCGTACGACTGCGATCGCGATCACGGTCGCTTCGTCGTGTGTCCGCCCCGCAAGCTTTTTCTACCTTTCATCATTCATTAAATAAAGAAAAAAAAGTTAAAGAAGAACGACATTTATGCATTAACCTTAACGAAACTTATCTTCACAACACATCTCGTCAAATACAATGGACAGTGCGGTGAAAGCTCGCGTTTCTACGCGATCGTTAAAACGGCCTGCCGCTTATTTATATATCGGTCCCCGTTCTCTCTCTCTCTCTCTCCGTTGTCCGAACATCGAAATTCGTCCAGGACTCCGCGGAACTCCTCCTGGAGAATGGCCTATGAGTGAGGAGTAAGGTGAACGTCACTCGGCTCGCCTGGCTCCGTTTAAAGCACATGTAGTAATTGCGAGTGACTAATACCCAGCGATTATGTGATTGCGTTGAGCAGGAGACGGGCACTAGGCTGTCGCTTAATAAGCTAAACAGCTTGAAGATTATTACCGCTTGAATGCTCTTCTCTCATTAAGCCGCGTTAGCTTGTACGTTTCACGATGCGTTTCCCCTGTTAAACGCGCCTTCGGTATGTCGTAAAAGTTGGCTTTCGCCAGATGTAAGTAGCGGACGAAAGATAGGCAAGGCAAGAATTCACACGATGATTAACAAAACTGCTTGTTCTGCCGAACGCGAAGGATAATTGTCAATTAGAGCTTTCACCGCACTGTTCGTTGTATTTGACGAGATGTGTTGTAGAGATAAGTTAAGTTTAGCTAAAGTTAATGCATAAATGTTGTTTTTTTTTTAACTTGTTTTCTTTATTTAATGAATGATAAAAGGTAAAAAAAAAAACTTTTATAAAACCTAGTAAACCTGAGTAAATTTTTAATTAATTATACATTTATGTATACTTTCATTTTGTACAGTCTCTTTCCATCTTTTTTATGCCCTGCTTATACTATTACGATATGCAGACAAGTTCACTCGCCGTTATTTCAAAGCATCTAAAATTTATTACATTACTTATAGGATGACCTATAATAAATTTAACTATTTAATCTGTATGAAGAATGCAATCTTCTTTTTAATAACAATAAAAATTGACAGAATTAGTTGTGCTCGGCATGTCTTTATTTTAACATTAAGCTTAATATATCTCGACAAACATAAATATAATATATCTACAAAGTTTACATCACTTTATCTTATCTCTCTGATAAGATTTCTTACAAAAAATTAATTTTGAAAAATTAATTTCTTTGATGGGACTCCTTAATAATAAATTCCTAAAAGTCTTAGCAAAAAGATTAGATATAAGAAATATGTGACATAATTATATCACAGTCCTGTATTTCCTTATTATTGGCAGACAATCCAAGAAGTGATCAGAAAGAAATAATACAAGCTGTACCTTGTGTTAAGACACGTCATGACGGAATATAAACTCGTGGTAGTTGGAGCTGGAGGTGTCGGAAAGTCAGCACTCACCATCCAGCTGATACAGAATCATTTTGTCGACGAGTATGATCCTACCATTGAAGACTCATATAGAAAACAAGTAAGAATATACCAATTTCTTCCATGTTTTCGTAATAGTTTCCAATAATTCATTATTTCATTCTGAATTATTGTTAGATCCAATCGACAATCAATATATTTTAATAATACAGAAACCTAGAGGATTTAAAATTGTATAGTCCCTTGTGTCTTTTTTTTTTTTATTTCCTTAAATACATCTTACCATGTTCTTAAACAGGTGGTGATCGATGGTGAGACGTGCCTTCTAGATATATTAGATACAGCTGGACAAGAGGAATATAGTGCAATGAGAGATCAGTATATGAGAACAGGAGAAGGATTCTTGTTAGTGTTTGCCGTGAACTCGGCTAAAAGTTTTGAGGTGAGCATGTGAGGTGGACAATTCATTTGATTTACAGTTTTGAAATGACTGCATTGTACGTTCAACATTGCAGGACATTGGGACGTATAGGGAACAAATAAAACGAGTGAAAGATGCGGAAGAAGTACCAATGGTGTTAGTGGGAAATAAGTGTGATCTTCAACAGTCTTGGGCGGTAAATATGACTCAAGCGAGAGAAGTCGCGCGGCAGTACGGTGTGCCATTTGTGGAAACTTCTGCGAAAACGAGGATGGGCGTAGACGATGCATTTTATACCTTGGTGAGCAAACACTCCCCCCTCCCCTTCTTTCTCTGTAGCTAAAGTGTTATAAATTTCAATTGGTGTCATAATACTCGCAATATTCCGTATCGCAAATTATTCTGTGTAAGTTTCATCAAGTTTTTTCATAACCATATTTGAAATAAATTCGCGAAAAATTCCAAGTGACAAAGTTTCGTCACATATTTCAGGTCAGAGAAATACGGAAAGATAAAGAGCGTACAGGTAAACCACCTGGCAGTAGTGGACACAAGAAACGTCGATGCTGTATTTTATAAGTCTTTGGATAATACCAACATACTTTTACTTGATTACTACAACGCAGAAATAGGATATGAAAAGCCTTACGTTATGTTCACAGTGCACAAACATTTACAGCTTATTCTATAGAAATATTGTAATGAATTGCAAGCACAATTTTTGTATACATTGAGAGAGAAGAACAAATTACCTAATAGTACGTTTTTACTAATGGGCTTATGTTGCATGTAAGAAATGTTTACTTGGCAGCTTGCCATGCAATTCCATTACTGAAGCGTCTTAACCCTTGATTGAATGAAAGAATGATACTGACTTTTTTAATCACATATATTTAACGTTGGCACAAAAAGACATTGAATTATATATATATATGCTTATATAAATGCAAAATTACAATTAGTTCGCAAATATTTACATCAAATTTTACATTAAATTATACATTTATATAGACGAGTATTGGGTCCTGTCGTCTCTATAATATGCAGAAAATTTATTACAAAACAAATAGATCGAGATAACAAAACATGTGACATGAAATGTGACATGTATATGTTGCATTGTGTTTACGTTTATTTTATTTTATAAATAGTTAGTCGATATATATACTATCAATCACGTGTTGCACTAATGGATTTTAATCAAACAGCAATATTATAATATATTAGTGAAATTTAATCGATGTACGAATTATTTTATAACTTGTGAATTAAGTTTTGTATTGCCATTTTGTACATCAAATACTTGCCAAGAAACTGAAATTATCATTCTAAAAAAGAAAAAAGTTCTGAATCACAGAAACGATATCACAAACTTAATTCATTATGTGCTGTGATTAGAGTGTATTCTTAAGTACATCAAGTTAGTTAAGTGTACTGTGATTAAGTCTGCAATTTTTAAATAGCCCTTTATTTGGTAATTATATGTAGGAGAAGGGAGGAAGGTACGTACGACATAACTGTATTCTTTAGCTAAGCAATTCATTCTTTTTTGTACCATTTGGATATAGACATAAATCAGATAATGAGTATTGTATAACTATATACCAAAATAAACTTGCATGCCGATTAAATTTGGACACAGGAAAACTTCGCTTTCCTGTATTGAGTTTTCATGCTGCTAACATATATTATTAACCAAAGGCTATACATTTATTACATAGAGATAGTAAATTTATTATAAGAAAGCTATATTTCTGCTAATGTATGTTTATAAATTTATCTTTCTCTAAAGTTTATATGAGAAATTTATCAAGTATACTTAAAACTACTATCTCTTCTCTCCTAAATTTTAAGAAGAAACGTAAACTAGACACTGTTATTAAAAATTAAGACAGCAACAATCTTACGTTTCTACTTTACTAATCATTTGCTAATTCATTATAATAGAACATACGTTCACACACAAATGTAGTAGAATAAATATGTATATATACATATGTATATTTATTCTATTATACCTATATAAATATATACATATATATAATAAATCATGATTTCGTGCGATATACTCGTAGTCGAATAAAATTATTATAAACGACGAACATAGCATGGTACTCAAGTTAATTGAGTATTTTTTTCAGACAATAAAATAATTTCGATACAATGAATTTATTCTTCAATCAACGTACAACGTAAATATTGACGACTAGATTCTATAATATGTTCAAAGAGCAATCAAGGGTTAAATCCTTCATTAAACAATGCAAACGATACAACTTCCATATTCTCGAATACGCGTACATGTAGTATTTTCTAATATTAATGTTTTCAGCTAAAGTGAAAATATGTGTATATATAAATATACACGGGATAGAGATATCATTTTTTTACATAATTCAATTTCATAATGAAACTTTATATAAAACCTGTTTGTTATATGCATTCACTTGTCGAATGCTTGCCTATGAGATCGTTACAGCTCATCCATGCTATTTACTTTTCTAATAACTATTAGTCTTTATATTCGTTAATAAATTTCTTTTAACAATAATTCGTTATTGATACGAGTCTTTAGATAGAAATAAATCATTCATAGATAATATAGATCAATCAACAATATTCATGTTTCAGCTATTATAGCTATTAATCGAAATTCGTAGATCATGAACGTTTACGTAAAATTTGATTATATGTCAATTTTTTGCCTGTATTTGTTCAAGTTCTTCAAATGTATTAAGATACATATATAAACTTGTATTTAATATATTTCATCTTATCCAATATACGATATCAAAATGTTCACAAAAAAGTTATATCTGTTTTTGAAATATACTAATACAAATAATATACAGCTTATTTTATTGACCTTAATTGCATATCACATTCAATTGCAAATAGTCTATTTAAAAATTTAATTAAGTTAAACTTAATTTAATAGCTCTCCAATACTTTTAAGGCAATGGGCTTAAAATTACTAAAAACATCGAAATATTTCGATTGAAGTTGCATTTATTTTCGAGCACCTAAGTAAATATAAAATTGTTATACGTCTATATAATTCTGTATGTATCTATATCACTGTCATGTTACTGTCGCTATAATATTTATATTTATATATAAACTAACTTCTAATTACATATGAAATAGTAAATGTAGGCTTGAGTGTATACAGTAATATATATGGCACGTCAGTCTGTACGTTTAATTACTTAATCGTAATTATTAAATACTACTATATGTTATCCGTCATTGAATTTTATAAATCATTTTATTGTGTTTGGCATTGTTCATGGCTGATGGCTCTAGCACTACCGTATCATTTCCATATACTTCTGCTTATGTTTGCTCAACATTTCAGTCACCGTTACCAGCTGTTTAATCGTCGGCTGTAAGCAACAAATGTAATTTTTTTATGCATAAGCATCCTACATCTTCACAACTTGATTAGAGACTAGATTAGAGACATACCTGTGTCTTCGACAGAACTTGAAGTTCCTTCAGATGTGAAACGCAGATATGATGTAACGTCGCTAAGTCTCTTGCAGTGTCAGACACACTTTTAGTTCTTGGATCTGTAGCTTCTGATGGCTCTGGTTTCTCAGCAACATTCTGTGCATTTAATTGTATAAGTTAAATACAATCTTTATTTTTTTATCGTAATTTATTTCAAAATTTATATTAACTGAAGTAATCTGAAAAATTGTGTCCACGAACAAATATGAGATATATGAAATTAAAATAAATATAAGATATAAACTTACAGACAGCTGATCAAGGAACACTACCATTCGTTCTTTATTTTTGAGTATGAATGGATTTACAACTTCCATATATGGTTCTTTTCCACCAAATTCGACTAAATTAGCCAGATTTTGTAGACATTTTGCCACCATGACTAATGATCTGTAAATAGTTTAAATAATTATAGCACGACAAATCGTGAAGATATTCAAAACGATATATTACACAAATTTCATATTTGTGTGATTTCCATGTATCAATTTTTTTAATTTATATTTGGATTATATATCGTACCTTGCAGCAGACGGAGGTGGTGGCTCAGCTATTAAATTAAACGATCTAGGATTTAATATGGCAGGGCAGAGAAGGCGTAGAAATATAAATCCACTGACAACTCGAGTTCTGACTAGTCTTTCGTGTGGCCACTTAGCGACAACTGCTCTTTGTAAGCATCCGCAAATGTATCTGAGAGTTCTCGGACAAGCATCAGGACTTGTAAAAATACTTAATGTAACTTCATCCAACACCTAAAACGAGAAAATATTACGCAATACTTTTACTGTCTTCGCTAATTATATTAATGAGCATATAACATTGCAAAAGAAATTATACTTGTAATAAAAATTCAGCATTATTGCACGCGTCTTCCGGGGAATCCATTTTCGTTGGGTTCAACTCGCAACTCTGTTTGCTTTCAATTAGTTTCACGATCGTATCACGCAAAGCGGCCTTTAAAAACGAAGTACAAACAGATTTCATATATAAATCCATTAAAGTGGTCGTAAGACTGGCAGCTCTAAACAGAGTTGGTGTTTCATCTTCTTTCTCAACCTAATTGAAATACATTTTAAAAATATAATTTTATATGCTTAATGATATTTTTTGCTTGTACACCAAATTATAACTCACTTCAGCTTGATTCAATGATCGCAAAAGATCCGCTTCTTTTCTTTCATGCCTATAAATCATTAATGTCAAGATCAATATACATTTATAATTAAATGAGATTATATAGGACAATTATTTGTACCTAAAGATTCTAAGAAGACTATTTGCCAAGGGTACTCTATCTAAGTGGCATACGTCCGCTAATGCCTTAACAACATGCAGTTCTGGATCCAATAATAATTGCTGAAGAGGGCTATATTCCTCAGGAGGCATAGCTAAATCATGTCTGTATCTGTAATACAGATATTTTTATTTATATATATATATATAAGACTCTTATAGTGCGAAATTGTATGTATATAATAAAGATATTTTTATATACTCCATTTTTATATTATCTTGTACATTAGCAAATATTCTTAATCTTCACCGTATGCGTAAACGCAAGGCACCCCATTCTCCGATTGGTGTCACTCCTGATAATGGATACCATTCGTCCATTTCTTCTCCATTAGTTAAACTCGCCAACTCAACCGTTAGATCTGCGACCTCCGTATCCTTGCTGCGCTTGCCCTTATTGTACAGAGTGAGCGAAAAAGACATAACATCTGGCGGTACATCCCTGTCAAACAAATTAACAAACATAGAAAGATTTGTACATCAAGAGACTAGTCCATATAAGATTCGCATACGTACTCTAGAATGAATTCTTCATCCCAGAGTGAATGTAATCCTGTTTTAACCTTCGTGCGAGCGACTTTAACATTATTTAAAGCCACTATAATAAACGGACTCGGAACTAGCTTGTACGGAAGCCTATGTGCGTCTAAGATATGCAGATGCAATGAACGTAATTCACGGAGGCGGGCGACTTTCGGAGCACGGGTGAGTTGTGATACACATAATGGTTTCAAGGCATTAATCCAGTCTAATGCATTTTCGGAATTCGGGGCAGCCAGATAAGTTATGGTGGCCAGACATGGTAAAGCACGTTCAACTAATTGGAAACAATGAGGCCTATCAAACACACTTTCGTGGACCTAAAAAGACACTTCGATAACTCATCCCACGTTTATCTAAGGTATTATTTTCTTTATTTGATAAGACATGGCACATGTAAAGCATGCGTGTTATTACAATTACTTTTATGTTATTGAATTTTTCATAAAGACTTCAGATTTGGATATGTTAATGCTGACGTATGGCATGTCGTTCAATGTTTCAATATACATTCCTCACCTGGTACAAGTAAGCACAGCTTAAATCAATGAGACCTTTTGGCTTGGTTCTCTTGGGATTGTCGTATAGATAGAGATGCGTGTCGGTAGCATCCACCAACAAGACAAAATACAACGCTTTCCACTTTTTATTTTTCTCCGATTTCTTTTCCAAATATCCCTGCATTTTAATTCCTTTGTTCTTCTTCGCTCCTGATACCTCTCGACATTCCCTCAAGGTCGCATATATTTTCTCGGCATGTTGAACCTCCCTATTTACTCTGACGCTGCCATCAGGTTCGGTTACCATTGCTTGAACCAAAGTATGCCCTTCCACAATTTGTTCCTTTCGGTATCTGTGACGTAACGATACGGCAAGGTAAAGTAAGAATATAAAAAGTATTGCTTTTTGCGGAAAATTAAAATAGTAAAAATGTAAAAACCTGTTAATTACAGCGTCAAGACATTCGAACGTTCTACCTCCCATGAGATACCGTACCCCTTTTTTCTCGATTCTGAATCTCTGTATTTGGTTGTTTATATGGAAGAAAAGTGAGTAATCTCCTGGACTATTGTCCGATGGTCTGACCTGTAAAAAAAAATAAAATCAATTAAAAAATGTATAATAAAACGGCATTTGAAATGTGAGAGAATCGTTATTTTCTTACTAGGAAACTTCCAGGTCCTGCTTTTACTAGCATGTCAACTGCCTCGCTTTTGGTGACATTGGGATGAAACCAGGAAAATACTGTGTTAGGATCTATGGAATCATCAAGATCCTCCACTAATTCCCGAAATATTAAACCCTGTTCGCCGGTTCTGTGGGCAGTGACCCACAACCATCCATCGCCCATGTCATTGTGCACAAAAAATATATCCCCTTTTTGAAAGCTCAGTTCGTCGGTATCCGGCATTTTCGTATATGGCAGTATCGCGACGATTCGTTTCTTATCGTTCACTGGCTCCGGAGGTGGCGTCGGATGTATAAGTCTTTCTCTCTTTAAGAGATCCGAACAATGAGTGTAATACGCAACCAGATCTGAGAGACTGTTAAATTGACGACCGCCTACAACATTATTTCAGATTAGGGGAGTTATATATCTAACAGAATTTATTTGCAACATAATACAAATGTAGAAAATATATATCGCAATCTGCGTATTGCGAATTATCTTTTGCAAATATCTCAATTTAAGGTTTTATCTCAAAATTTTACTTGCGCCATTTTCGAGATAAATGTTGCATATTATCTTTTAAAAATAATATTATATGTTAAATATCTTCTGAATATATAACAATTACGGATTACGAATATATAACTATTGACATATAAGATGGCACAAAGATATTTAATGGCGATTTAATTTGATCTTTGATTATAAAGGTATT
This sequence comes from Temnothorax curvispinosus, assembly GCF_003070985.1. Lineage (NCBI taxonomy): Eukaryota > Metazoa > Arthropoda > Insecta > Hymenoptera > Formicidae > Temnothorax > Temnothorax curvispinosus. Next base: position 541,516 of record NW_020221295.1, read on the forward strand.
TTTGTATACAAGTATGATCAGGAATTGTTAAATTGTGTTATCTCAGTTCCTACCAATATAATAATCTCCGCAGACAGCTGTAATTCGGAAATGATTTATTCCAGTCCTTCCCAAGTAAGACAAGACATAGCTTCCAGGTTTCCTGTCACTTTCGCGAACCAAATAACTACCCATTTTATTTGCATCCCACAGTCTTTCTTCTGCTGTAAATCTATCTAAACGACCATGATACCACCTGCAAGAGATCACGCGCATCTATTTTAATTTTAATTTTCCAGTCAAATAATGACTCGTATACTTCCTTACATCCAACTTTATTTCAAAACGTTTGTGAAAAATGAATAGGAATTTTATTCAAGTCTCACTGATTCTCCGGCGGTGCCGTTAACAGAGTGGCGTTTGCGCCGTCAGGTTCTTCTGCGTCCTGTATATCATCCGGTATATTTTCCAGAAAAGGATCAAACTCGTTTTCCGCATTCAACGACTCGTTTTGACCACCATCCTCGCTTCCCGTACTAGGAGATCCACCTTTGCTGCTATGCTCCAACTAAAAGCATAATGAGACAAACTTTTTATTTACCCAGTGTTTGATATCTTTCCACACATATAGAAGATAACGCAATCATGAACACTTTGAATTTTTAATAACTTTTTTATATACATACATATATATGTATATCAATGATCTGTAACAATTTTTTATATGATCTCTCTTTGCTAGTGCGGTTTTAATTATTGCTTTTTGAGGAAGTTCTCTCTATATAGATTTGTTTTAAGATCTGTTTGAAATCCAACATATCTTTAACTTTTTTCCTTGTAGTTTCTATTTCAAGTGGCCCCAGATTCTAAGGTTCTCTAGATGCTGCTTTTCAATCAATATGATTAAAAGAACACTTTTAATTTTTAAAAAATAAAACGTAAATTACCTCGATATCGCGAAAAATAGTGGTTGAAAGAGAAATTAAAAGCGATCATAATCACGTTCTGTCACTCTCTGTAGCTGTCAAGGATCTGATTCATTATCAACAATATCAACCAGTATCGCCGAACATGAGTGAATCATATCCCAGAAAATGATTCGAGAATAATCCAAAACGAAAGCGTGGCATATGTAAAGCGCGTTTTTTTTTTTTTGTTTTTGTTGAAACGCACATGTATGCCTAATCGAGGAGTCGAGAAGCTCATTGGGCGATAACAGAGGATACAGGAGATAAGGCCCGGTGCCCGGTGTGTGTGCTCTCCACGAAAATAGTCCGCGCGAGAAAGACTAGAAAGAGAGCAGGGGGAGCGAAATATTAAAATAAGGAGCGTGCAAGAATTCGCGTCGCGCCTCCCGCCGTTGGCGACTCCGCTCTCCGCTCGTCCGGGAAAAGAGACAACGGCGAGCAACGCTCTCGCGGCTACGCGAGTACACGGCACACGCACGCATAGTACATACGCACCTTGGCACTGTTGGATACGCTTGGCCCACCGCGCACAAACTCCGCCATCCCGTCGCCCGTCGGCACGCGCACACGGTTCACGAAGCACCCGGGGCCGATCAGTCGAACGGCATGCGACGTCCCAGCGACGATGTTACCCCCCCGCGTCGCGAACGTATTTACAAATGCGATTACAAAGGCAGGCTCGTATCAGTACAGAATGTATTGACGTTTCCCGGCAGCCATTTTACTATCCGCACGCGCCGACCGCGATCAACCGCGACGCACGCGCGAGCCAAGAAGGGCCGTCATGGAAATTCACTCGCGACAGCGGCTTCTCGGCGAACTATCATGCCGTTTCGATCCCTGGTGGCGTCGATATATAAAAATGAGAGTGGTTACCAACGGAGCAAAGCCGGCGGGGCTTCGAAGTCATAAAAAAATAGAACGAACTTACAATAGATAACGCTCGCAAATTAATTTTTTTTTTTACCAATTTAATTTCGAGGTACTTCGGATACATACAATTATGAATCCGCAAATATTCTTGTATATTGAAAAACAAATTGAAACAAAAGGACATTATTTACAGAATGATAGATGTTATTTAGTAAACATTAATTAATCATATTAAATTTATAAGAGATGCAACGTAAAGAAACGATTTGTCGCGATTTCTGATAATTAATCTATTAATTCGCATCAGGATTTAAAAGATATAAGAGTTCTGTTTTTAATTTTACGTTAATTTAAGAAATATTTAAAAAATTAAAAATTTACCTAGTTGATTGCGTAAAATGTCGTATCGTATAAACGCTCGTTAAATCTGGTTTTATAGCACCATTACAGCAGTTGATATAAAAAACATATAACATAGTCTACACAGATTAAAGCAGGTTCTGCAGGTTTAATTAAGAATTATAATGAGTGCAGTAGGCGACTCATCTTATTAAAAACAATTTTTAATCTCATTATTTTTATAATTATATATGTATAAAACATTATAGAGATAAGATAAATAAAGTTTTAAATATTTATGCTGATAACTTCGCAATAATACATAATATAAAGAATTTAATGATGTTTTATATACATAATTCTAAAAATAATAAAATTAAAAATTGTTTTAAATAAGAGTCGCCTGATATGTATTCATATTAATTCTTAATTAAACCTACAAAACCTGCTTTAATTTGTGTAGACTATGTTTATACGTTAAAAAAAAAAATAAGTAATTTTTTTTTATCAGTAATAAATTCGTCGAGCAAATGTTAAATGTGCAACGTTTTGCTGTACTAATTGATTTAATACTTTATATAAAAATATATATATATATATATATATTTTTTAAATTAACGCTCCATAATTACGATTTAAACAATTTCTCGGTTTTCTTCTTTCCTATTTGTATTTCCGACCAACTTGAATATTTATCGAGCCCATTTTCTAGCATGATGATAACTCTCCTATGATTATTCATCATTTCTACCTAGTCATTGTTATCTAGTATAATTAGTTAATTATTTATTCATTCGCCTAGAAGAGAACAAGGAACAAGGACGTTTTAGCATCACAAAACAGTTACAGTGGAACAGTTTTTCACATTGTTGAACCGATAGTCTCATATATCAAGCCGCGAGTATTAGACTAACAAACAGAGCTAAGTAAAAACTTATCCAGGGTCAAATACATCTGCACACGTGGCATGTATAATGACTTTCTATTTTCTACTTGTTACTCAAACTTGTTTCCTAAAAGAGATAACCTCCACAAATATCGCATAATGGCCTACTTGGAAGAAACGAAGAAATGATTAAAATAAAAAACAAGTGTGACTAAATATTGGAGAGGGAACCTTTTGCCACAGGCTATATATACACAGAATTAAGTACGTGAATTTATTTCTTTCCTTCGCAGTCGACTCGTATAGCGCATCGCTAGTCGCGTTTGGCAGCCGAGATTTGTAGCGAACAAAGAGAAATTTTATCATCAGTTTTTGTCAATCTGTTTATATAATCAGTCATTGTGACATTTTCATAAATTAATCCAAATTACGTGCGTAAGAGGTAAGCTCTATTTGATTTTTCCTTCCTGTAACTCTTCGCCGTATACCTCTTCCGTTTAGAATTAAGAAGTACAATTATGCTGAATGTAAGAAAATGAAGCCTAAAAGGATTTGTAGTAAAAAAGATTTAGGTTTGCAATATTAGTTACATATTATTAATACTTAAATCTTAAAAACTCTATAGGTATGCAATGTATAAAACTATTAAAAAATGTATTGTTTCAGTGAATAAGATTCCTTTATCTTATTCAGCAAGAGTAACTAACAAAAATGGCAGAGACAGAACAACAATGTATGGAAATAAAACTCTCTGTACCCTGGGGTCACGTTGCTGCCAAAACCTATGGCTCTCCCACAGGAAAGCCAGTCTTACTAGTGCACGGACACCAAGATAACTTGGGATCTTTTACTAGACTGATGAAGTATTTACCAAAAGAATTATTTTATTACGTATGCATAGATTTACCTGGCCACGGATGGTCGTCACCCTTTCCATCTTGGATGATGATAGACATAACAGTTTACACACACGGATTATATTTCATCTTAGAAGCCCTGCAGTGGAAAAAGTTTATTTATATAGGACACAGTTTAGGAACGCAAATAGCTTTCATGTTCAGTATTTTTCAACCAAATAGAATCAGGAAGTTAATTTCTCTTGATGGGCTTCTTATGGGTCACCTGAAGGAAGATTATGTACTACATTTTTATATAACATCTACACTTGTAGTAAAAACTTATCATAAAACCGAAAAACCGCGGTCTTACACTAAAACAGAAATATTACATGCTCTTAAGACTATGAGGATGTCACCTTTAAATTCCGAAGCTGCTGATGCGCTGTTTGAGCGTGCAGTTACGAAAATAAATGGGAATGGGAAGTATATATATAATAGAGATTTGCGATTAAGACATCAACCTCTTTTATTTATGAATATGGAAGAATGTCAGAAGTTTAATAACAAGCTTTCAGTTCCAATATACCTCTTTCTTCCATCTCACGGTGTTCTTCGTAAACATGAAGAAGAACTTAAATTAGTGTTGGAAACGATAAAAACTAAAACCATGTTGGAAATAATTAATATAGACGGAAATCATGACGTTCATAATAATAATCCCGAAAATATCGCGCCATTTGTATGTGAAATATTGAACAGTGACAATTTCAGCAAACTGTAGACAATTGTGTGTCTGTGTATTAACAGATTGCCTATTTAAGTTAGAATTTTTCATGGAAAAAACAATTGATAATGTCCTCTAAAAGATTTTATTATATATATATATATATATATATATATGTAATATATTGTATATGTTATTATAAATAGTCCTAATTTACGCATGAAAATTGTGTGGAATGAGTCAAATAATTGAATTTTAAAAAATATATTGTATATATAATACGCATATAGGTATACTGTATATCTATATTTGTACTTCTCGTATGCAATTTACATTTTACAATGTTAATATTTATTCAACTGGTGAGGTAAGGTATTGTAAGGTATCATATAAAAAATAGTTATAAAATGTATTGCAGTAAAAAAGATATTGTATTATAAAAATTGTATTTCCCATAGGAAATTTGTATAAAATTGTAAAATAGTTTATTCTTGTAAATTTTTACAAATTAAGTATTGTAATTTTCACTAAACCTTTCATTTGGTGGACTTTAATTTTTACTTCTTTATCTCTCAGAATAATATCTCTCAGTTTATCTTCGAGGACGATTGCCGTATGATTCATGAAAGAATCATTCTTCTTTGTATCATGTACGTGATATGGACTGAGCTGAACCTTGTACCAACATATTAAGGCATTTGGCAAAATTTTTCCTTTGTTACTTATTTCGCCAAAATTTACGATTGTTTCGGTAGTCTCGGTTTCATTTATTTCTGCCAGTATTTGCGTCTCAGACATAATCTCACATGAATATAAACTCGAATTCAAATCGAATATTTGGTTGATCTGTAGCAAAATAAGGAAATGAAAATCGATACCTTCAGACTAGAGTATTTTAAGTGTGGACTTACCTTATATTTGTTTATGTATTCAGCGATTATGTAATTTGTACTTTTATTATTGGCTATATTATCCCGCACATGCAGATCATCCTCGCTGTCCGAGCTCTGAAAAGAAAAACCTATTCTTTATTTTACTGTTATTAGAGAGGCAAGCAAATTTTACAAAATTTTATTTTTAATAATCATACTCTCATAAGATTGTACCGTTTATTTAAATATAAATTACATAATTAAAAATATTGCATCGTTATACCGTATCAATGGAGGTACCGAATGAACATGATCTTTGAAGATTTGCATCTTGTACATAAACCATATTGGGTAAATCTTCCGAGTACACTAATTGTCCCATAAGGAAAATCTTTTCCGGCAATAACACGCCGTTCGTTTTAAGTAAGTTCCTGAACCAATGGATAATTTAAAAGATTTTAATACTACATAAATCATACAATATATAAATATTACATACAATATATTACCTGGAAATTTCATAACTATCTTGATCATCTTTCAATTCACCTTTAATATCAAAGTTATGAATAAATATGGAATCTAGAAAACATGGAATTTCCTCATAGTTTGATATCATCTGCACTTTCCCTTGCAGTCCGCTATCACGGGCTATTTGTTCAATCAGAACACGTAGCGTTGGATTGTCAGTTTTGTAATATAAAATTTCGCTATCTTTACATTCCTTTAAACGAGTCAATCCGTAGATTGGAAAAGGCGAAGTATCCAAAATATATTTCATTTTTCTATTCTCTTGAGATCTACCAATTTCTGTGAGCAGTTTGACGTAATCGAAGTCATTTAGGAAGGCAATGACTTCTTTTGGCAAATGATACAAAGTTGTACAATTCTCATTGAATCGCGCATTACCCGCGCTATAAGAACATTTTAGTTTGCCCTTCAAGGTTTCCGCTTTTATCGTCAAGACGTCACCTTCGCGACATACGGTCGGCATCGTCGGGAAAACAGCAAATTGCCAACAAGATTTTCCATCCGAGGAATCCAACATGATCTCCTCGTCAAGATGTAGCTTGAACCAAGTGACTAAACCGTCTATGATACCGTCGTATCTACATTTTGTTTGTAGCATCTGCTTTATCCCATCCTTGCAGAATTCGTACAATTCTAGCAAATTGTTAAAGTTTACATTAAAGAGCACGTGTGGCTCTGTGACGTAATTAATTTGAACTTTTTCCAGGTTTTCCGTATCGTAATATTCGTCGTCTGACAGTATAGACACGTTGTCAAAGTTTAAAGGACAGTGATATTTTACTTTGTCAAAAACCACCGACGATCTGTATCTAATGTATTCACATTCAATGGCTGCTGTGTAAACCGTCGCGCCCATAGGTATTACCATGCCATTTAAATCTAAAATGTTCATGTGCACGTTAATCATAGACGGTATTACAAGCTCTCCAAATAAGCCAGCGTCAAACGTTTCAGTCACTATTAATTTTACTCTAGAATTACATGATATATGGTTTTAGTATTAATCAAGGTATAATATTGTAGTAATTGATTAAAGCGAACAATTATTAAATGGTATATAAGTACATACTGTATTCTGAATATATATACACACACATATATACAAACCTTTCTGGAATATCTGCAGGTACTTTAAGATCGAATGATAGTTTTGGTATTAATTTTATATCAGTCGCATTATTAGATTCAAACACTTCCTTCGCAATCAGCATCATCGCTTCAGAGCATTCGCATGCGTAAACTTTCGTTGCTCCAGCATCTTTTGCGTACAGACTCAAAAGACCCGTACCAGTCCCTACGTCCAATACCGTATCATATCCCTGACTGACTCTCTTACGTATGGCCTTCTCAAAAGCATTGTTTCTCTGCTTGTCATTTAGCATCGTGAAATGCCACCTGTCCACCGCCATACTATACGCATTTTGCAAGTTTCGCTCTGCCGGTAGAAAGTTAACATCAACTTTCAAAGCTCTTTTTAAATATTCTATCGCCCTTATGGGATCGTTATTCCTTTAACAAGTATATGCGGCATTCTATGAGTCTTTTAGATCAGGAATTGTAAGAATTTATTGTGAAAGCTATTGAAAAATTAATGTTTGTGCATAATACGGCGTGATTACCTTAACAAGTGCGCCGCAAAATTATTTAGCATACGAGGGTTATTTGGGTAAATACTCAAGGAAACTTTGTAGCAATTTACAATGTCTGAAAATTTGTTTTCTTTCGCTAACTGCATTCCCCATTCGCCTGCAAATTAAATATCATATATATAAAAAAAAGTAGACGTTTTTATCTCATAAATATAAATACAAGTTCTATACATATGTAAATACTATATCTTACACAGCACATCTGTAAACGTTTCTTCAATCTCCGATCTCCTTGCAGATAGTTCCGCAAAGATAATGTAATATGCAAAAGCTTTTCCAACATTTCCATTCCTGTCGTATTCTCTGGCCTTTTGCAGCGACTCTTCCAATATGCCATTTACCTCTGCTTGCATTTTGCATCGATTAAAATTCTCTTTACCTCGTTCGCGCTAGTTTTATTACAATCGTCTCTTAAAAAAAGCTTCAAATTGACTGTTATCACGTCGAAGGAATGATTATGTAGATAATTCAAATTAACAGTATTGCACGCAAACAAACACGTCTATATACGGCAAGTACGAGATTAACCTAACATTTGTTTACTTCGATTCGTATTGCGAATTGCGAACAAAGCTGTCAACTTTCTGAAAATAAAATACATATGTCGTAACGAAAAACAGAGCTGCGTTCCTAAAGGCGTTCAAAAATAGCGCTCGCAGGTGTTGCTGCATTTTGTCCAATTTTGAAATAAGTTCGTTATAGATAGAAAATCGAAGATTGCAAATTACAAATTACAATTAATTAATCAAAACAAAAGATTAAAATTGATGTTATCCGATTAATCGAAATCTAATCTTAAATTTGCAATCTTTCGCCGGTATTCATATTAGTCGGTTCTTATTTTCGTATGTCTTAAGATGCTAATACGGCTCTGTGATTGGTTCATAACATCTTAAGATCGTATAAGATTCGACTATGAATACCGACCTTTGATCTCTAATGGCCGCGTTCAGCAGACACAACTGTTGAGTTCGTCTTATTAACACTCAGCGTTGATTGGTTGGTTTTAAAAGTAAAAGCCAATCACGTTCGACTGCTACTGAGCGGCTTGGTCTGCTGAACACGACCATTATTTTTGCAACGTCGATGCGTTCCAAAACTCATAAAGAAAAGGTATCATAACGGCTCCCGCTCGCAAAGCGTGTGCGCCCATGCATATATATATGTGTGTACATACATATATACATACACGTCATACACACCATATATAATATATACTTTATACACTCACTGGGAAACACATCTGCTCCATAATCGTATAATCAAACTATATATGTATACCCAATACAGAATAAACGTTCAAACATTAATTTGTTTTCTTCTCGTCAAACCTGTTAAAAGGAATTGAATAACAGTACGTCAATAATATTCGAAAAGATACTTAACTTAGTACGCAAATTTAGTTTAAATAATACAAAATTTATGTACAAAATTCGGACGTGAAATAAATTTGTGCTATTTTTCTACTTCAGTAGAACATTTCTAATTTGACCGAATAAGAAATTAAAAGAAAATTATTTAAATCCTTTTTTATTTTTGAAAGAGCAAGTAGACTCTGTTCGTGACGTTCAGACATTCTAGAAAATCCATTATTGAAATTAATTAATCAATCATCTGACAACGATGAGATATTCTATCGCGTTTCTCTTCGAAATTTTCTCGTCTTTTTCGTCTTGCAAATAATTTATTATATTTCATGTCGTGGCTTTCAATCATTGACGTTTAACATTAACCGAGGACACGTGCGATACGTCTTCCAGCTACCTCCTGGCTAATTCTCGGGCGAGCCGAGTTCTAGCATACAAGCAACGTATAACTGTACTTTTATCGTCGACAGACATGGCTATTACCGGCGTGGAGTGCATTCGAGCGAAACACGAGGCGGAATCAGATCATTGAGATCATGAAACGTTCGGCGTACCTACTCCCTGGAAATAACGTTAATTATCTAGCGCGAGGACGAGGAATTAATTGCAGCGGAATCATATGCAGCGAAAAATCAATCCGCTTGACTCGAGACGGCTCGATCATCAATCCACCGGGTCCTCCCTTCGTCAGACAGACACGGTTCCGTGGGCGGGTTTCCGTTCTGCCAAAAAAAGAAATGACCGGAGAGAAACGATATTCAGCCGTGCCACGCGAAAGATGCGGCCCATATATGGTGCAATTGGGACGAAACGACATTCGTGCCCCCGCCTAGCGACAGCGAAACGAGATTTCGCCAAAATTCCGCGCCGAAACCCGCTTCGTTGTTCCCGAGGGTCGATCCCGCGATCGCGTTCTTTGAAATCAGGATTGTGGGATCCGGAAGGATAGACGAGAATCGATTTCTCCACGGGGAAAAAAAAATAATTCGAACTAGCGTCAATGGGACTATATCGTCCCAGCGTGGAGAGAATTGACGATCGGACGTGATGAGTGCTGCGGTCCAGCAACCGGCCAATCGTCGCGCGGCATGACGTCACCGCCGGCCAATCGGCGCGCGCTGGAACGGTCGATTCCAGCGGGTATAAATAGCGCGCAGGAGGCGCCGCACGCCCAACAGTCGCTGGTCGCCGATCGGACGTCATACGTCGTATAGTTGTTAGCAAAAGCTCCATTACTTGCTTTCGCCAACTATCGATCGCCCCGTGGTGGCTATCTGTATCTTCGTTTTCTAAGAGGACGCTAAACGATCCCGTAATACAAAATGGTAAGCCGGCGAATCCTCGCATTTTCATTCGCGCGAGATCTGATCGTCCTGACGTGTCGGCGTCGCCCCTTGACGGCCATTTTGCGACGGTTAAACGCCGGCCGGCTGTTAAATTTAGATCGCGTCGCCCCGCCTTTCCTTTGTTCCCGATATCACGGGAGATCCGTATCGCGTGCCCAATTCTTGCTAATCTCCGCGCTTACTCATAGGAAATTGCTATGTCCGTTATACGTTTATTAAAGTACTCAAATGTTCCAGTCGGCGAACATTACGAGCCATCGACCCCGATGAGTCAGTCTAGAAAATCAATATTCTGCCTTGCTCAGTCGCGTCGTCAATATCAGTCATTCGTCACCGTTTAATAAAAACCTCAGGTATAACGCAGTTAGGTATACGGTACTAATGTCCATTTGATTCATTTCAGCGTGAGTGTATCTCAATCCACGTTGGACAAGCCGGTGTACAGATCGGTAATGCCTGCTGGGAGCTGTACTGCCTGGAGCATGGCATCCAGCCGGACGGCCAGATGCCGTCTGACAAGACTATCGGAGGTGGGGACGACAGTTTCAACACCTTCTTCAGCGAGACTGGTGCCGGCAAGCACGTACCCAGGGCTGTCTTTATCGATTTGGAACCTACTGTAGTCGGTATGTATATTTCGCCTTTACGTGACTATTCAGTATTGATACCTAAGATTGATATCTAAGTTTTTACATGTTGAAATGTTTGTGTTTGCAGATGAGGTTCGCACCGGAACTTACCGTCAGCTCTTCCACCCGGAACAATTGATCACCGGCAAGGAGGACGCGGCGAACAATTACGCTCGCGGTCATTACACGATCGGTAAGGAGATCGTTGACCTCGTGCTGGACCGCATTCGCAAGCTCGCGGACCAATGCACCGGTCTGCAGGGATTCCTCATCTTCCACTCGTTCGGTGGCGGCACCGGTTCGGGTTTCACCTCCCTATTGATGGAGCGTTTGTCCGTTGACTATGGCAAGAAGTCGAAACTCGAATTTGCAATTTATCCCGCACCACAGGTCTCCACCGCCGTGGTCGAACCGTACAATTCTATCTTGACGACGCACACCACCCTCGAACATTCCGACTGCGCGTTTATGGTCGACAACGAGGCGATCTATGACATTTGTCGCCGCAACCTGGATATCGAAAGGCCAACCTATACAAATCTTAATCGCCTGATCGGCCAGATCGTGTCGTCTATCACGGCCTCTCTACGGTTCGATGGAGCCCTGAATGTTGATCTGACGGAATTCCAGACCAACTTGGTGCCCTATCCGAGAATCCACTTCCCCCTAGTGACGTACGCGCCCGTTATCTCGGCCGAGAAGGCCTATCACGAGCAGCTCTCCGTCTCGGAGATTACAAACGCCTGCTTCGAGCCAGCTAATCAGATGGTCAAGTGCGACCCTCGTCATGGCAAGTACATGGCTTGCTGTATGCTCTATCGTGGCGACGTCGTACCCAAGGACGTCAACGCGGCAATCGCTACCATCAAGACAAAGCGCACCATTCAGTTCGTCGATTGGTGCCCTACCGGTTTCAAAGTCGGCATTAACTATCAGCCGCCGACCGTCGTGCCTGGCGGCGACCTCGCCAAGGTCCAGCGCGCCGTCTGTATGCTGTCCAACACCACTGCCATCGCCGAGGCCTGGGCCCGTCTGGATCACAAGTTCGATCTGATGTACGCCAAGCGTGCGTTCGTCCATTGGTACGTCGGCGAGGGTATGGAAGAAGGAGAGTTCTCAGAGGCGCGCGAGGATCTCGCCGCGCTCGAGAAAGATTACGAGGAGGTCGGAATGGATTCTGCGGAAGGCGAGGGCGAAGAGGGCGCCGAGGAGTACTAAAGTGCTATCGTCGCTCGGCCTTCTGTTTCACGGCTTTGAAATATCTTCATGTGTTTTGAAATAAAGTAACTGAATTCATTTGCAACACAAATTTCCGTCTATTTGATACATCCGGCCCTCTTTCCTGAATCACGATTAAGTTAACTGGCTTTTTGTTTCATAAAAAATTGTTATCTAGCTCGAATTCTTTAAAAAGATATATTCATGAAAGTTAAAAGAGATACGTGCTTAGTATGTATTTTTTTCACTTCAAAACGTGCATATATTTTTCATAAGAGATTTTTATGTAAGTAGGAAATAGTGAGATGATTATGATACTATTGAAAAAATAACGTGTATATTTTGCAGTAATTCGTTTTACAATAGCAATTTGTGATCAGACCTATATACATCCGTAAAAAACATTCACATGATCCTTCAAATTTAATTTAATTTAAATTTAACTACAATACATTCTGTAAAAAGATAAATTATCTAATTAGATTTATCCACGATCAACTGTTTATAAAAAATCATCCAATAATATATATTATGTAAATTTAAAAATCAAATGTATAATTTTAGCATTGATGCAATCATCTATTCATGATTGTAATTTTCCAACATGATTCCATCATCTATTCATGATCTGTAATTTTTCCAACATGATTTCATCATCTATTTATGATCTGTAATTTTTCCAAAATGATTCAATCATCTATTCATGATCCGTAATTTAGCAACATTGATTCAATCATCGTATTCCAAGACAAAATCTTCATCATGGGCGTATTCTTCATCCTCTGAATAATAATCCAGGTATTCGGCAGGAAAATCGAAATCGTCGTCGTCGTCCAGTTCGTCAGGTATCGCACCGCGATACAACATGTTGAAACAATTGGATTCTGGATTTCGAAAGTGTAAGTAAGGCGCCTCGGGATTCAGCCGTGTGCCGCACAGCCAACAGAAATACGTGCCGCAGTGCGAACACGTCATCTTGTTACAACCGTCAGATTTCTGAAACACGTCGCCGAAATATGCGTTAATTTACTCGACAACAAGCGTAATCTTATCTGTGAAGAAAAGTTTGACTTTGTACCTCGATTGCAGTTTTGCAGTGCGGGCAATTGTGACTGTTATCATTAATCCAATTTTCAGACATTACATTCTCTATCAACGTTTGAAGCTGTTTCTTGCCGTAGTGCTTTTCCATTTCGGCTTTCTTTTCGTTGCTGGCTGATTGATATTCTTTCAATAATCGTTGTTTCTCAGCTATTAATGAAACCAACGCACGACGTATATTAGTACGTTACATAAAATATAATAAAAATTTGAATGAATTTTTTGTTAACAACTAAATGGTACAAGAGCGAATAGCTTGTTGTGCAAAATGCAAATTGTCAATGAGATTTAGGCGCGTACCTGAACTAATTTTACAGGATTCTATCCCATGATAAACCATCTTGCAACGAATACAGAATGCGTACTGACAAACGGGACACCTTGCCATATTATCATCAGGATCACGAGTGACTGGATATTGACAATGTCTTCTTGGACAGTAAACTATATCCATCATAGTATCTAACGTAGTACTTAACAATAAGGAATCATACTTTGAGAACAACTCCGAACTTACCAAATCTTTTACCTGCAACAAAGCCAATGGTCATAAATGCATTATGTAATCGGCAATGCATACTCAATAAAATTTATGTAATACAGCGCGAAATAGTTACCTGACCAGGCGTAGCCTCAAACTTGCATTTTTCTTCGGGACAAAAAATATTCTGTACATTTCCCTCTTTGATCTTGACTTCAAAATAACCCCTGACGCAATCTTTACAGAAGGTGTGAGCACAAGGCAGGAACTGCGTGCAATGCTCCCCTGACTTGTCGGTGAAGCAGATGTTGCAGGTGTAAAAATTTTTTTTGAATTCAATCTGCTTTCGTTTCTCATTGTAGTCGATCAACACTTGGATGGGGTTACTGCCGATCGGACAGTCTAGAATGGCCCTTTTGTCAATGACACTGGTTTTCTTCGACATGCTCTCTCGGTTGGCTTCGCTGTTACTCTGCCTGTTAGGCTCGCTCGCTTCCTTGTTCGTCTGCGAGCCTTGCAGCTTCTCTACCGTTCTCTTGTAAGACGTGTACATGCAGTCCATATCCAGACGGTCTTTTATCTTTAAGAAGCTAAGCGTTTTATCCTGGAGGAACTCCACCCACGTGAACAAGATTTCCTGCTTGCTGCTCTCCCACAACGAGTCGAGCTTTCTGCATAACTTAGACAGTACAACCGGGTATAACCAAGAGGAGCATAACATAAACGTAGGGGCCGACTTGGATGGATAATCCTCCGGCAGCGTGACGTGCAGCGTCAAGGGTGGGAGATACGATATCTGTACGTCCTGCGCCAGGTCCTCCTCGTGCCTCAGATCCTTGTACGACAAGTGACATTTCGCCGGTAGACTCACAAATATCTTGAAGGTGCATTCGAACCGGCCGTTCTCCTCATGATACGAGAATTCCTCTTCAGTGTAGATGCTTTCCAACGCGGTGACCTCGTCCTTTTGTTTCTCGCAGTCCATCGACTGAAAAACAAAACCCGATTATCGAGCTGTCACGTGTGAATCTCCTCTGACGAGAGGCGAATCCCTTGCTCACCGAATCCGGAGGCTCGGGGCGCGTCAGGCGTGCGACGTGGTTGAGACGTCAGGTCTCACGATTAAATCGTCACGCACTTTGCGATCTGGCTGACTGGCTGTCAAAAACGGTGCATGTTGCGGACGAGGAGGATTCAAGTTTGAGGGTTATGCGACGAGACACGAGTACCCAAGTCCACGATGACGCTGCGCGTAGCGGTACTGCAGCTGAACACTCTGAACAGCGCTCGAGTGCTCCTGGTCTCTGCTCTCTAGTCGACTCGAGTATTTTGTATTTTTTCGCGTTTACGACATGACAAAAAGTCGACAGACATATGTAAAAGCATACTATTTAGAAACATTAAATAATTAATATAATTATTATTCTATAAAATTAATTTTAAATAATGATCGAATATTAAATATTATAGTGGTATTATAAATTAAAACAGATAACAAAAAATGAAAATCCTTGTATAAGAGGTTCTACTGCGGAGTATCGATGAAATAATTAGACGCGAGAAAATAATTACAATAAAAAAGGAGATGAACTTCAAAGTTCAGAGGGAAAGGGATCAAAGTTTTTATTAAAAGAATCTTTTTATAGCTACATTAAATTTCAGTTTGATAATATTCATTATTATTTATTATCGCTAAATCCTGAAATCCTCTCTCAGATCTTTCTCTTCAGTGGCTTCAGTGTTTCAGTCTTCGATTTCCGGCTCCGAGCCCGAGCTCCGAGCTCCGAGTCTCCTGATCGATCTCGTCGTCCTCGATCGATCTTCGAGACATTGCGATACGGCGCATATGGCGGCGCCCAGGAAGTAAATATGCGGTGTGCGTGTAATCAGTGCGAGAATGATGCACGGTCTCAGTGTCGATGTAAGAAAACGCGTTCAAGATCAACACGAAGCAGGAGGATCGGCCTCTCCGTTTATCGCGGTTGCTTATCGCCCTTGAGCGCGTCGCTGATCCGTCGCAGGTGCGCGAGAAGTGAAATCGGTATTTAGCGCGCGGAACGCGGAATACGCGCACCGCACGACGATGAACGAGAACGAGACGTGGAAGTTGTTGCTGCCGATATGCGTCAACGCGGTGATGTCTGTGTGCGCGTACGGCTTGACCGTTCGCCTGATCCCGAGGATAAAACCCATGTTCGTCAAGGCTAACCTCTACGGCGTCGACATGAGCAAGAGGAGCAGTGGGAAAGTGTGAGTGGGACGTAGGATATCGGAATCCAACGCTGCTCGAGCCTCCCAGAAACCGAGCTGATCGACTCCACGTTTTATACTTAAATACATTTCGAAACTTTAGTATCGGTTGCACATGACTGCAACTTGAGTTTTTCTCGGCTTTCTCTCTCACGGAGTTGATCCGGTCTGTTTTCCAAGAGGCTCGTTTTGTACGAAACACGCTCGTTGTATTCATATGTTTATCTGTCGATCGTTACACCACGAGATGCTCGGCACCCGACTGGGTTTATTCTTGCAGACCAGAGGCGATAGGCGTTGTCACCGGATGCGTGTTTCTCGTAACAATGTTCATCTTCATTCCCGTGCCGTTTACAGATTGTATATTTAGCAACGTAAACTTCCCACATGACAAGGTACGGCGACGAGTGTCAGTCAGGAGCTAAGCGTAATTTCTTCTCTCCGATTCTGGTTTTAGAAGATTAAGTTGAGATTGGCTTTGAATAACTTTAGAAATGGCTACGCCTAATCTAAGAATACAAGATATAATTGTATTACAATATATTATATATTCTATATTGTGTTATATCTGATTTTAAAATGTGTGCATAGATTTATAAGCAATGTAGAACGCGCGTTTTCTATTACAGTTTGTTGAATTTCTGGCTGCGTTACTGTCCATATGTTGCATGCTACTCCTGGGATTTGCCGACGACGTTTTGGATCTTCGTTGGCGGCATAAACTACTTCTGCCCACCGTAGCATCTTTGCCATTACTGATGGTTTACTATGTTAACTTTAACTCCACGATAATCATCGTACCAAAACCGTTGAGATCGTGGCTTGGTTTCTCGCTGGACTTGTGGATTTTTTACTACGTATATATGGGAATGTTGGCGGTGTTTTGCACAAACGCTATAAACATATTAGCCGGGATAAACGGTTTGGAGGTCGGACAAAGTTTAGTCATCGCCACAAGCATTCTCGTCTTCAATGTTGTCGAGCTATTTGGCAGTCAATGGAAGGCGCACCAGTTTTCAATATACTTTATGCTGCCTTATATAACAACTTCCCTCGCATTATTCAAATTTAATTGGTAAGTTGTACTAAAAAAAACTGTTCTTATGAATAATTTCTAATTTGTAAAATACCACCTATAATAATGATTATTTGGTTTGTGATAATATGTAACGTATTATGTGGAAGGGATCTTTTTTTTTTTTTTTTTATAAGGGAGTTTTGAATTTCCAAGCGTGGAAATTTATATGTATAAACCATTTAACATTTATATTTCGTCAACGTAATATTTTAGTGTATAAATTCAGTATAATATTACATTAGTGTACATTGAGTATTGAGTATGAGTTAATATCACAGTCGGGTGCGACCAGTACGTCAGTAGTAATCTAGTTTAGCGTAAAAATTGTCTACCAGCCAGTCGTACTTCCACGTGTTATTGAGAATCGTTTCTGGCGCGAAATAGGAATCCCTGGACTTAGAGACTCTCAGAAGACCAGTTTTGCCGTCCAACCACAGTCCGCTACCTATTAGGTCCTCGACGAAGGGCACGTCGATAGTCTTCTCGATATAAATCTCCTTAGACTGAACTTTATTGCGAAGACCGATAATAATATTCGCGGGCGCCTGGCACAGATTGCAGTACCACCCGCCGTAGTGGTTCAAATCTCCTATGACTAATCCTAAAATATCTCTCTCGCTGGTGTCTCCATCCAACTGTTGCCGCAATACAAGCGAGTTGGATTGATAGGCGTTGCGCATTAAACCGACGGTGTACGCGCCGAGCGTGATCGTTGTCTTGAGCGGATGCTGCCAGAAGAAGCCGTATATCGACCATCTTAATCTAAATCCGATGGGCTGAGGCCAACCGTCGTACACCTTGAGGAACATTAATGCCCTGGAGTTTAATATCTGTTCCGGCTCCGTCGTCACGTAGATATCGTCGTCCCTTAAATTCTGCACCACGGTCCTGATTTTATCCCAAACGTATTTTGATACTATCCTGGATGGTTTGCGGGACTTGGTTGCCACGTTGATGTATAGAATCTTCTTTTGCTCCCGCTGCAACAGTCCCTTGGACAGTTTGTGCCGGAAATTATCCTCCGCGTTGTTGAAATCACATATTACAAAAAGGTCCACCACGTTATAGAGTTCCTCCACTATCACCTCGGCGATCGCCGAGTTGTAGTCGCTTAGAAAAAAGATGTGAATAATGTGTCTGGTGGTCTTGCGACGTTTTAGGCTAACGTTCTGTTTCGATGCCATGATTGCCCTCCATACGACTTCCGGTTGTCCGCAATCCAAGCCGTGCCATCCTTGATTGCAGATACATCTTTCCAAATGCTCATTGCTCTTGGTCTTACGCTGGTCCACTCCATATTTCCAGCATACGGTACGATTGTATACTTCGAACAGTCTAAATGTCTTGACATCCTTTAACGCTACCTCTCCATTGATTGTCTGGTAAATTGGTGACTTTTTACGATTGCCCTGGTTTACGTGTAGTTCCTATTGACGAAAGAAAATAATTAGTTTTAGAGTATCTCGAGTAAATTAATCGTTAACGTTTTACATCGTCAATCACAAATTCGCAGCACCTGTGATGCTTCAAACTTGACGAAACTGACGGATGCGCGAGTCGTTGACGCAGCTAGCTCGGCCGGCGGAGTTGTGGCGACATAGATCATAACAATCAGAACTTGCAAGACCAATAGAGTGTACAGCAACGCCAGCTTCCCATCTAGACGGACCTGCATGGCACCGATCCCTGCGCTGTGACAGTTCAATTTCTCATCTTATGTTCCCGAAGAGAAATCTTGCTAGCTGTCTGAGACATCTTCGTTGAGATTATAGTCCCACGAACATCATCGAGAACAAAATCAGTAACTTAAATTTACATTTTATCAGTTTTCGACCTTCTTTAAAGGATCCATAGCATTCTCTATACCGTGCATCTCTATTTAAAGCCCACTAAAACCAGATGATATGTAACTCGTCTTAGAATACAGGATGGAATTCTATTTATAACTTTAAAAGAATCGGAGTACATACGCGTATATATATTGAACTATATGCATATACGCACGTCAAAGGAGAAATTATCTTGAAAACCGTCAGGGATTATAGATCGTCTCAAGTGGGCTTTAACATGAGAAATGCGTTGACCCCATTTCTCGACGCGACGACGTTTCTCATATTTCCCCGCATATCTTTTAGATATTCATTATTCGCACGATATTCTTTTCAGTCGTGCGAGGTAAACGGCCGGTCGCCGATCCGCCGTAGTGCAGAGAATATTTATCGCCCGCCAATTGGATTCCGCGCCTCGTTAAACGCCCCGGCAGCCTCCGCCCCGCACGCATGTCATTGCCCAGTGCCCACAACAATATTACGTAATAAAGCGTCGCTCACAATGCGGCTCGACGACGACGACGACGACGCCTTCGACGATGATCTCACCAGGACCCCGTGATGCTCGTACGGTGATGTCACCGCGGCGGGACGTGCCATTTAATTTGCGGTGCCCGTTGATCGCCGGACACGCCGATTTTAAGGCTTTGTCAGATCCCACGGCGACTACAGGACAATCGGCGACCGGCAACGCGCGACACCGCGCATACCTCTAGTCCCGTCGATAGTCGCTGCCTGACTCAGGCTGACTGGCTGTTGCGGGGGGAAATGGGGGGAAAGGCGCCCCCCGAGCTCCAGCCGCTCCAGGTGCACCTTCTGTCTCTCCCCTCCTGGCCGGGCAACGGCGCGTACCGCGACGACGTGAAAAACCACGCCCGAGCGCCGCAGCAGCCGGCGATCCCGCCCGTTGTGCTCGTCGACGAACACACTCTCGCCGATCGCGACTATCCGCAAAGCGCACGCGTCTTACGGCGGCGTCTCGCGTCTCGTCGAACCGTATCTACGTGCCACCCTTCCGCCCCGCGTTGCCATGCATGAGTAATCCGTCCTGCGGGCGAAACGGACCCGCCCATGAGTCAGAAACTAGATCATTAATTCGAGAATTAGCTAGTCAGGCTCGAGGAAAAGCGGCGGCGGCTCTCTCTTCACAAATCGCAGCCAGAAGCCCGCGCGTTTGTAGTCATCATGGTGGCCACCTGGTCCTCGCTCACAGTTGCTAAGCAATGGCGCTCGATTTCTCATCGGGGCGATGCCCCGCACGTGTTTCACACATGTTTACGACTTCCCGTATTTGCATGGGAAAAAATATGCATAATAAGATAAAGCACGCTGCTGCAAAAGAGATATAATACAGACTGGGGGGAGGGGGGTAAATGGCATAATGATCCCCTCTGTAGTTTGTATTCGCGTCAATATATATATGTGAATCTCTATATATTTATAATTTATAATTTATTAATATATTTTATAATATATGTATATATTTAATTTGTAATATACATGAATTTACGATTATTAGATGTTTCGAGGTCACGTTGAGGTAAAGGAATAATGGTGCTTTGTTCAAGGTATCCATCGCAGGTTTTCGTGGGTGACACGTTTTGCTATCTATCGGGAATGACTTTCGCTGTCGTCGGTATCATAGGCCACTTCAGCAAGACGACCCTATTGTTTTTCATCCCGCAGATAATCAATTTCCTGTATAGCGTGCCACAGTTATTTCATCTTGTACCGTGTCCTAGACACAGATTACCAAAGTAAGTTCTGAACATGAAAGACGATATTCCGTCAGAAAATTCCATTCCATAGAAAGATCTACTCATAGCGTATATGTACATTTTATACGCAGGTATAATGAAAAGATGGATAAATTGGAGCCTAGTGTAACTGTATTTCACAAATCGGAACTTAATGTACTAGGTATTATAGCATAATTTATCTTATATAAGGAAAAGACCGTTTGTGTTGTTTAGAATTATATTTTACTTTACTAGGAAGGCTGTTAATGTATATATTTAAAACATTTAAATTGATAAAATGGCAAGAAGACAAGGGAGGTATTGTGACCTGCAATAATTTAACTTTGATTAATTTTATACTGATCAATGCTGGTCCATTGAAAGAACCAACGCTAACTTCAATTTTACTGATAATTCAGGTAATTAAAAAAAAAATAAATGTATTTAATTAAAAATATATAAAATTAATATCTTTTTTTAGATTGTCAGCAGCATGATGGCATTTGTTATCAGATATCCTTTGGCTTCCATATTTTACGATGTTTAAATAAATAAATTAAAATAATATTTGAATGCAAGAATAAAAATATATTAAAATTGTAAAAATCTCGAGTTTATCGCAATTATTATCAGTGATCATACTATTTCTTACATCTTTCCTAATTTCCTATTTCCCTTTCATAGAATACCAAGATTGTGCCATAAATTTTAAGGATCCTCAAATTTTCA
This sequence comes from Temnothorax curvispinosus, assembly GCF_003070985.1. Lineage (NCBI taxonomy): Eukaryota > Metazoa > Arthropoda > Insecta > Hymenoptera > Formicidae > Temnothorax > Temnothorax curvispinosus. The sequence goes on from NW_020221295.1 coordinate 562,943, forward strand.
TGGTTTTAAATACAAAAGTATATATTACAAACATTTATTTTATCAATACATTATTTTCCGCACATATGATAAAATAAGGAATAACCATAAAATAACTTCTGTATAAGTTTCTCTCTATTATACAAACTTTATATATGTATATAACTTTATTAAAAATAATCGCATAAAAAGATTTCGTATGAATTTTCAATAATAGGCTATTTTTAACATGTAAAGTATTCTAAGCAAAGATACATAAATATACTTCATTCTTTAGGAATTAAAAAATTTGTGATTATAATTATAAAATTACTCAAATAATACACAACCAATTTTAATGTCTGCACAAGCACAAAATCTTACAAAATAAAATTTGAGCAATTCTAAATAACTGTTTATCATGCTAACAAATACTTTAAAGCTTTGATGATCTATAACTAGTACATTGTATCACTAACTTCTTTGTGTAAGTCAGATCAAATGTTAGAACTAAAAGTAGTTATATATATATGTATATATAAAAAATAATGCGGTATAATAATGCAAAACTATTTGCATATTTCAGTTTTTGAGGTACCCTGTATGATATTGTGATGATTGATGTAGTAACATAAAATTTGATTCTTGTAGTTTAGTAACAGTGGTCTTTTATTTTTAATTTCTTAATAATTTAGAACATGGAATTCGGGATGAATCGAGAGGACGACCGAATGACGTCCATACCTAATCGATTCTTTATATTAAGTTGTGTTTTCGCAGCGTCTCTCAAGCTGTATATGTGTGTCAGTTCCATGAATGTACGACATAATACCAAAGCCCTGTCAAATAATATTATTGCTTCCTCTATATTTCCTCTGTGAAAGAAAAAAAAATGAATTTAGAATATATTTTTATTAGAATATCTTCGGATTTTTCAGTCACGTATGTGATCGCAACTGGATCACTTAAATAATTCCAACATACATGCAATAATCATTGTGAACAATTACGTTGGAAACATACCTTTGTACTTCGATACTTGCTAGTGATTCATATGCAAGCTCGCATTTCTCGTCCAATTCTATCGCTTTGTAAATGTATTCCACAGCTTTATCAACATTACCATTCCATTGCAATTGCAGTAAACCTCTGTGCACATAGACAGTTGCGTTCTCCGGATCTTTCTCTATTGCTTTAGCAAAATAAGTATCAGCCTTCTGGTATTGTTGAGTTTCGGACATCATCTACAATGATTATTGAAAATTTCACCAATAAGTCAAAATGTGTACAGCAGTAATAATTTATCGCTTATTTTTTTTTAAGAAATTACAATTACGTACCTGAGCATACAATATATAACAGTATATACATTCAGGAGGATCTGGGTACTTCTCGAAAGCTCTCTCAAAGTCTCTCACAGCCGATTCGGCTAATCCTACATCTCTATTGAACATCGCAAAACGATAATCCGTGTAACATTTTTGCACATATGCTATGCCAAAGTTTGGATTGTATTCAACGACCATTTCAAAATCGAGCTTAGCTTCGTCTATTCTGTTCATGAGTAAATTTACCTAAATTGATAAAAGAAGCATCATTATCGTATTATTACATTATTTTATATGTGCACTTATACGCGTGCAAGAAAAATGTACCCAAAGACGCATACCTGTCCTCTATGATGATAGATATCGCTACAAGTTGAATTCATACTAATGGCTAAATCAAAGTCTTTAAAAGTCATTTCGGGATTATCGAGTTGCATGTATAATGTCGCTCTCTTTATCAGGGCGTTTATCTTCACGTCATCGGACGCATCTTCGCTGCTCAATATCGTTTCAAAATCTTGGATTGCAGCATCGTGTTCGCCCAAAAGTAAGTGAAACGTAGCTCGTAATAATAGCACCTCTAGTTTAGATGAAGGTAACGTGTCAAATTCGGGGTTTTTAATGATTTCCGTGCACAGCGGTATTATGTCATCGTATTCCGTGTCTTTCAACGCTTGTAATGGTTTTTTGAAAAATCTGATAATCAAATCACGAACATTACATTAAAAAGTAAACATCAAAATTATCAGAAACTGTCTCTTCTGCCGATACTTACTCTGGAATATTTTCCGGATGCTGAAGTCTAGAAAACACTGGATCCTTGGGAAAAGACATAATGTAAGTTTTGATGAAATGCTTGCTTGGCATTATAAACTTTTTGTTTGCCAAATTTTCCTGGGCGTGTTGTTTCCCTGAAAATAATTTTTACTCAATTTTACTTAAGTTACTAAAAAACTATACCCATTTTCATAAGGGTTTTGAGCTATCCCAGTCATCAATCACATATAATTTTGTAGATAATAATGGTAGTAGTATTTTATTTAATATCAAGTGCTTTTGTGTACGTTGTAACTCACCAAGTTTTTCCAAGACCTTATCTGCCAATGAAAGGGAAGTCTGATTAGAAAAGCCTTCGTAAATACATGCGGTAGTCACGTCTTCCAAGGCAGCTTCCAAGTCTCCTATCTGCTCTAAAGCACGCGCCCGACGTAGCAAAGCTTTTGCATATCTTGGATTTAATTCTAACGCTTTTGTACAGTCTGCTTTTACAGCACTATATTTTTTCTGTAAGTTGCAATTACAATTGTGTAAAAAAACTTATATATCGCAACAACTTAGACAATCGATTAAAATCATATTTTCATGGCTTATCATTAGTATAATCAATTTTATTACCAATTGCTCATACGCAGCCGCTCTATTTTGATAAAAAGTCGCGAGATCCTCCACGTTTTCTTTTGGACAAACGTCGATTGCTTTATTATATCGAGCAATAGCCTCGTCATATTTTCCCGTTTTGAAATGTACATTTCCTTCATTCTTATACTTCTGCGCCTTTTGTAAAGGAGTCTAGAACAAAAGAATTTGCTCAGGTCAGTCATGAAAGTACTGTCTTCTTCAATCTATGATATTATCTATATAATCTAGAATATTCTAGAAGTATATAATGCCACCACATGAAAGGTATTACGAATTATTTCATTTAAGTTCTAAGAGATAAACAAATATATACTAAGAAAGCCTTGATCGACCAGAAAAGTCCACTTATCACCTGCACAAACTACGTATCTTACAATCACAATCTTATTATCACAAAGTTTAGCAGCATTTGCTGGCAGTATTATTTACTTAAAATTATCGCTCCTGATAACAGCATTTCAACACATCAATGGTATAATTACGACTACCAACGATACAGGGGAAGTAAACGAATTTATCACTCATGACGTTTCTTAGAAATTAAGAGACATCGACAAACGTGACATTGATATAGCATAAGATACCCTCTTTCTTAATTTTCTTTCGGATAAATGGATTTTCGCGATCTATCGGACGTTCCCAGATAAGGCAGGCGGTCTTAACCTCCGGCTCGGCCGCGGGTGAAGGCACTTTGGGTAGGCAATCGCCGTCGATGGAGATCTGCTTGTCGGCGGGCGCGCCGTTCTCCTTGGCCGCGCCGCTCCTGAACCTGTCGCGTTCCGGCTCGTCGACCTTGCCGCTGCCGCTGTGCCTGTTCCTGTAGTACATGTAGCCGAGGCCAAGGGCGACCGGCGCCCCGACCACGAGCGCGAGCTGCCACTTCGGCAGCGGGCTGCTGCCGGCCACGCCGCTCGAGGCGGTCATTCCTACGACCGGGAATCGTTAGCCGCGGACGGTCACGACGTGACACCCAGCACCACCGGGATCGCGACGAGGAGACCTGGATAGGACGACGAATCTCTCACTCTCTCTCTCACCGACGTAGGACACCACGAGGCTGCGAGAGCACGAGGGAACGCGCGGTCCAGGCGACGATCATGCGGACGCGTCCACTCTCCACTCCTCGGTCCCGGTCCTGTTCGCGTTGCGGGCGATCTTCTCGATCGTCCTCGGCAGTCCTCGCCGTCCTCGATGCCGACGTCGCCGACGAGTATCCGGAATATTCCGGCCGGGGTATCGCGATGCGCGGCAGTCGCGTGAAAGATTCCTCGTGCGGCAGCGCCCCCTCGGCGAGTGTCGCGGCTCGCGGCCACTCCGACTTCGATTAATTAATCGATTATTTATGATATATTCATCGATCGATACCCTGTACTAGATTTTATTATTTTGTAGATAGAATAATTAATCTTTCAATAATTAATCTTGTTTAATATATGGAAGGAGGAAAAAGTTAATTAACGATGACGAACGTTACACAGCTGGAAACTTTGCAGTCGGCAATTCCGCAGAATTTGAATTAAAACGACGCGTCGAGATTCGAGATTCGCGCCGCGTATCCCGCGCGTGCGCGGAACCACGCCGGAAAGATGGCGGGCGGTCTGTCAACAGCAGCTACGTTCAGGCCGTTCAGCTACGTTTTATCGGCTGTCATGCCACTAACCCGTCGGAACTGAGAGAGTGTCGTCGTTTGACATGAAAGTCCCCGTTCGCGCGAGATCCCCGAGGAATGCTGAGCGACCGAAGTCGTGCTTCGCGTGCTCGTAGACGGCTTTCAAGGACGTAAATCTCAGGTCAGGACTATCTCCGTTTGCTCGCGCTCGTCTCGGACACTCCGGACGACGTCGCTGTCGGACGTTCGCCGCGATGGCCTTACAAGAGGACGAGAACACCTGGTGAGCCGAGATCGCGCGGCTTTCTCGCCCCGTCGGGAGACGACGCGTCTCCTCGACGAGAACGCCGAACTTCGCGTCCGTCTGATTTCCGTCGATCCGCGACGCAGTTCGCAGCGCGCGAAGCTTACACGTGAAACGTAGAGAATGCAGCGTTGCACGCGTGCAGCTGCGACAGAGCGCAGTAGAGGATGTTTTTTGTTAGCGGAGCAACGCGAATTACGTAATGTCGTTTCAAAGCTTTTGCTAATTAACATGCTAATTGATACGCTACATCCGTGTAAATCGTAGACTCAAATGGCTATATAGTCGTGCTTACGTATCCTCAATTTACATACTTTCAAATGGCAGTTTTTGTCATTTCCATTAGCTCCAAGTTGATTCCTTGTTGTTTCAGGGTGTTGGAACTGGAGGCGGCGTTGCTCGACACGGAAGCACCGTCTGCGTCTGATATATATGCCATTTGTAAAGGCCAACCCATCCCTACAAGTTTAAGACCGGACGTCTGGCTGGCTTGCCTCTACGTTACTGATCGAGGTGATCAATTGAGCCAGTTTAGCGAAGTTTACGATTTACCTGAGCAAAATATAATTCGCGACGACTGTCAACAGTTTGTCGGTGAGTTTGACGTTGAAAGGATATTATGGAGGCTTCATTTATATTTATTAACAGCTGTTTATCAAACATTGCAGCAAAACTTGGAAACGATGACGAAGATAAAGTCTCGGTGGTTTCCGATCTTGAGTCCATACTAACATTTTATTGTAAAAGTAAGTGTAAACGATACGAAAGAGGAAATGGATGGCTAGAACTATTAGGTCCTTTAATAGCTTTAAAATTACCGCGCGCTGCAACTTATAATCTGTTTGAGGCAATAAGAGATATTTATATTCCAAGGTAAGGAAGAGAATCTATGTAATAGACATCTTTTTGCTTATATACTTGAATAAATATTGTTATTAGTGTTAATATAACATTTGTTATTTAATAACAAATATTTTTTTCATGATACCTTTAACTATTTTTTTTAGAGGCGAAACATATAGCTCGGTCTTGAGACTGCTGCTTCTCTATCATGAGCCGGAACTGTGCTCCTTCCTGGACACAAAAAGGATATCACCCGATCAATATACGAAAGTATGGATGAATACCCTCTTCGCCGGTGTCTGTTCATTACCAGCGGTCTGTACAATGTGGGACCTATACTTCATGCAGGCCGATCCCTTTTTCATGCTGTTCCTCTCACTTATCATGGTTATAAATGCCAGGTTAATATTGATTAAATTGATATTTAGGTATTGTACATTTGTTCACATTATCTAAAGTAATTCTTATCTTTGTAGAGAGCAAATTTTGAGCATGAAAGACGAGGACAAACAAAGTATAATAGACGCGATAGCAGTAATGCCCTGTGCTTTGGAAGCGGAAGATGTAACCGATTTCTGTTCCTTGGCACAGTATTATGCAATGAAGACCCCAACGTCTTTCAAACAGGACTTGTATCCCGTAATGTTTGGTGAAAGCTCTGATGAGAAGCTAATATCCCACGCATTGTGTTTACCTGTATCGGCGCAAGAATTAGTAGAGAATGCTATCGAAGCTCCATCCGTACCCAATGGCACCGTTGAGTCTGTTAGATTCTTTCTCGTGGATTGTAGACCTGCCGAACAGTATAACGCAGGCCACTTACCAACGGCGTTTCATCTCGATTGCAACTTGGTAAATTATTGAATTACACAAAAGTACTTAAAAAAATTTTTTTTAGATCTATATTAAGTTAACAGTTTAAAATTTATTAAAATCACGTATGTAACTTTATAAATTTTGGTATAAAAGAAAATCAAATATATTTCTATCTTTTTTTAGATGCTGCAAGAACCTGCCGCGTTTGCTACAGCCGTACAAGGCTTACTACAAGCTCAGCGTCAAGCATTAGCTGTTGGTTCGCAAGCTGGCGGAGAACATCTTTGCTTTCTGGGAAGTGGTAGACAAGAGGAAGATCGCTACACGCATATGGTAGTGGCGTCCTTTTTACAAAAACATACACAATACGTGAGCATGGTTACCTCTGGATATCAGGGTATTTATTCTTTATTTTTTGATATACTTTGACCAAGATAAATTTATGTTCTCTTCATATATAATTATGATTTTGTTTTCAGCCATTCATGAATATTTCGGTGACGAAGTGGTGTCAAGTCTCATTGATCACACGTCGCAACATTGTCTAGTGTGTAATGCTAATATGTTAGAGGAAAATTCAAACGAAGCAAGCCCAATTAAAGTCAAAAACAACAATTCGGATCTCTTGGGCAAGATTGGATTAGCTATGAAACTAAAGAGTCAGGAAGTAAAGGGAAAGTTATTTGATTATATTGTCAATCCTACGGCAAATGTCGATAGCAATATGGAAAAAAGAGATAGCAAAGACTTGGACTATATTAGACGTCAGAGAAAGACCGCGCCTGTGTTTAGCATAGACGACGATCAAGAGATAGGTAATTACATTCTTCAGATTATCCTTAAGTGATCTTGAATTGCTTATCGTAGAGGAAACTAATTTAATCTGACGACCTGTCTCTCGTAGATATGACAATGACTAATAATGAAAGTGAAGAGCCTATCGAAGTAGTATCTATACAACAATGGATGAAGGATCCGAGGTTATTACATTCCTTTAAATGCCAAGAGGTGAAAGTTAATGGCGATCTCTGTGATAGGTGAGCAATAGATAAGAAAAAGGGATTTTCTTTCGATACATAGAGATAATCATGTGTGCACGGTTTTTTTGTTTCAGTCAACTATTGGTTACCGATAGTCATCTTATAGTACTGCGAGAAATCCCGGAGCGAAAAGGCGCCGCACACGTAATCGTGAAACGTCCCTTAACGAGTATCGTCAAAATAACGTCGAGAAAGCGGCACGCCGATCTAATAACTTTCAAATACGGTACGACACAATATAATGACACGGTTATTTCCGATATGGATAAATTTCTTATACCAAACGCGAGCGAAGCGACCAAGTTAATCACGCAACAGATCATGAGACAACTGAAAACGTCAGATTAATATTATGAACACGTATTTTATTTATAAAGCAATTTCAGCTAATGTACAGATGTTATAAAGTTTAATTTATGATAAGTTTTTTTCCTAAAAAATGTATCTTCGGTATAAACCAGTTATTTGATTTTTTTTACGATTATTTATTGAGGTAATTATTCGTTCATTTTTTATTGTATTAAATATAGTCATTTGAATCAATATAGAGATATACACTGGATATGGACAACAGAATAATTAACAAAAACGATAAACTTTAGACATTGAGTAAAAATATTTCCGATATTGTTAATTTTTGTGGGAACTACATATAATTGTATTACGAACAGATTAATTTTTATGAAAATGTCCATGTAATTTCTTATGTTTAATTAATCGGATAACTTTACGTCATTTATACTTTTTTCAATATCATGACGGTATGACTGACCTAAAAACCAATGCGTTCATAACTTTGTAAATCACGTTTATATATAATTATTGTTAGCCAAACAATTTAGAAATTAGATTTCTAATAGAAATATCTAAAGGCCTCTACTCCGAATCTTTGTTGCGTGACAATTTGCATAAAATTTTCGAAGTGCTAACGTTAGCGAAGACTATTTGATTAGATTAAGGTTCTGTAGAAAGTGGAAAATGCAAAGAGCTAAGTTGATACTAATACATATGTGCCTGCCTAATGCACATTGTTGATTGTTTCTTTGGTTGTGTTCGTGCATGGGAGGAATAAGTATTCAAAAATATTTATCTACTTTAATTGGCATCGTGGTCCTAACGTGATTTTAATATATTTCTACATGCTCGAATATTTGCATTTTATAGATCGCCATATTGCAAATGTGTTTTCGTAGGAAGTAACTTATTTATACAAATTATATAAGTGAATATTAGGTGCAATATTTGCAGGCAAATAGTACCTTTCGCAATATCTACTCTTCTGAATTTTTCAGAGCCAGTTTTAGCTATTCTACATTAGAAGAAAATACTTGAAATTTTTAAAACAAGCTTATAATTATCAATCAAATCTTTTCGGTAACAAAATATTATAAATATTATAATATTTTTCCTATTTCTTTGCAAAACTTGTGCTTACACAAGATATATATATTTTTTATAATATCAATACTAAAACGAAAGTATGTAAGGTATCCCTGAAATTCTTAAGTGAATAAAATCCCAAAGTTTTACTTCAGGGAAGCTCTGTATCTTCTTTAATTTATATTTGTGATAAGTTGTAGTAGTTAATATTGCATATTACTTGCCTCTTATAATCTATGAGAATTTCGGTATTATATGCTCTATTAATAAATTAATAAATGAGTTTTCCTGTAGCTGCACAGCTTGTATGTTATTGTTTGAGAATGCGGATTTTTTACGTTTACTTATATGTTTACATTTACACATAAATTAGTTAAATCAACTAAAAAAAAAATTTTTAACATCTAAAAATTATATAAAGATTTACTAGAAAACTGGAGAATGTACATATATGTTGTTAACAATTTGAGTATTATCAACACCGACAATTGTATGCAACATATATATTATAGGTTTTAAATTATCAATAATACACATCGTGCGAGTATATGTGATAAAACTTTTCATATATGTGCTTCCGAACAGACAATTTGAGATGAAAGGTGGAAATGAGTCACATATAGACAGCAATAGAAAATCAACTTTTAAGAGATTAAACGTATGGAAATTGTCGAAAACTCCCAAATACATGTTTATAGATGTGTATTGTGTATATAACAAAAAGGCCATGTAATATATTACAGAAATAATATATATATAATAAAAAGTTAACAACAAAGTAACTCAAACACTGTATTAAATTCCTTTATCGAATTAATTCAACGACAAAACTCTTATTGCTAATGTCAACGCTGTAAATAATTTAGTATAATTTATAGAAAAATAGATGTGGATTTGTGGGATTGTATACGTGTATATGTATATGTATACATGCATATATATTTTTTTTCCTGTATAGATTAAAAAATAATATTAGTCAACTTAGAAGCCGGTACCATATCATTACTGATACGCCATTATCAGCATTTTCAGCGCTAAGTACGATACTTTGTAAGATATATGTTTAAATACAGTAATTTACTATGTCCTTTCTATTTCTCTATTCCACTAAAAATAAATTAAGAAAAAAAATTATCTAAGAAAATGATGTGCTGGTTCTTTATTATTAAAAAAATTTTTTTTATTTTGGAATTACATCGTTAAAAAATTTCATCGTTATAGATTATAGATTTTCTTCAATTTTGCGACAACAGCAAAAGTACGCGATTAAATATGCACAACATAGTAAACGACGGAAAATCCAGTTTGTAGATAAAAAAATAACTGGTTCTACAGGTTAATAAACACACGATATGCGTACATTTATTTATATAATTCTACGTTTGGAGTATAAATGACCATGAGTATAATGAGGGCATTTTGGAGATTGAGATAAATATAAATATATAAATAGTAGAATTCGCGCAGCTGGCGAAAGCGTGGCGTATATATGTGTGTTATTGGAACGTACGCACACATGCGCAGAATGTGTTGATATGTGTAGTAGTATCAGCCAGTATCCGGCCTTTGCTGGTGCGCGTTGACGTGCATACGTACAAAACCGGAGAAGGAATGACTCTCAAACGTGATGGCCCAAAATTGTTCAAGCTGAAGTGGCCAAGAAAAGTCGAAGGATGGGAGGGATAAACTGGGGCGAATTGTTTCCGGGAAGGTGGAGTCCCGTTATTTTCATCTCCTATATAGCTCTCTTCATAAACCAAGGTATGTTGATCACATGTTTTGTAAGCAACCCTCTCATCTTGCTTGCTATAAGCAACAAATGAGAAAAATAAAACAGGGATTTTATTAATTAAACGTGAATTGCCGTTAAATTTGACATCGGAATTCAATAATCTCCTGCAGGTATTCTCGTGACGTGGTCTCAGAGAAGCGGCCGCTACGAATATAATATTGTGGCAGTTGTGCTGATGACAGAAGTTCTGAAATTGGTCATATCCACAGCACTCTACTGCAAAGAGTAAGTAACTCGAGAATTCGTAGTTTGTTTACAGCTGACATCATCTTAGCTTGATTTTTATCTTATCAGTATTAATTCTGAATTTGCAGTAATAGCATCCTAACGCTTCTCCAGGAGACGAGGAAGAATAAAAAGGGTGAGATTAAAAATAGAGATAAAGAATTCCAGGAACTTACTATATAAATGCCCAGCACGATCGATTTCCAAAGGATACTAAAGAAAACTTCTGTCAATTTTTAGTGCTTCTGCTATACATGATACCTGCGCTTTTATATTGCCTGTACAACAATCTAGCATTTGTCAATCTGGCTAGATTCGACCCCACGACTTACTACGTCTTGCTGCAACTCCGCGTTGTACTTACGGGAATCATTTTCCAGGTATCAATAATGTTGCTTTCAGTGTAGGAGAGTAGAACAACGACGTGTTGAACAGATAATGTAAGAATTCTGATTTCTTCTAGGTCATATTTAGCAAAAAGTTGTCCGCGACGCAGTGGTTTTCCCTAGTGATCTTGACAGTCGGCTGCATGGTAAAGCACTTTGACGCCCACGTCCTTGGCACGGAATTCCACGTAGATATTTTTCTACTTCTAATTCTTGTACAAGTGAGTCACCTATCACTGATATATGAGAATGGAGACGCGATATGTTATCTTGAAAAACATCTTGCTTTACAGACAACATGCTCCTGCTTAGCCGGGGTGTATAACGAATATTTGCTGAAACGACAAGGCGCGGACATCGACATTTTTATACAGAACGTATTTATGTACATCGACAGTATTTTCTGCAACATTGTGGCGATTGTCCTGTTAAGCGCATTCACGAACGGCGTTGACGAAACGCTGACCAATGTCGAGATCGGTACGTTTCTGCAGCCGAAAGTAATCCTAATTATGTTGAACAATTCGCTCGTCGGGATAATAACGAGCTTCTTCCTGAAGACCTTGAATTCCATATTGAAGACCTTCGCTAGCGCGGTGGAGCTGATTTTTACAGCGATGCTATGCTGGATTCTATTTAGCATACCTATTAGCACGAACACCATCGTTTCTATAGCTATGGTGAGCTTCGCCGTCGTTTTATATTCGAGAAATCCCGTACAGAACGTTCAACCTAAAGAGACGGCGGAAAGTGGGAAGCTTCTGGTGTAAACGACAGTATTATAAATTCTTTTTCCAAATGACGATGTAATCGCCAACTGAAATTGCAAAACAAAGTGTACGTTACCATTAGCCTTAAGCCGTTATATGCTTTATCGCGCGACGATGATTATGTGATATAAGGTTGTTAAGTTAAGATAATGACTGAACGCTTGAATAAAAATATCAGTTTCTTTCAACAAATCATTAGAAAATTAAGTAGATGATTTAACGAGCGATATTAAGCGATATTAATTGCGAAAAAATATTTTTATATTTCTCAAAGCCTTTTTGAACAAAAACGAAATAGACTAAGATCTGAGTGGCAATACTTTGCGATACCTTATCAAATTCTAGTGTCTTTCTCTAACTGTGTTTGTATTATATATCTAATCTCTTATTAAAAAAAGGGCATTTCGCAGAAATTAGAGCAAAACATCAATCACGTATTATACTTGTTCTTTGAATTTTAATTTTTACGGATATCTTTTATAATAAAATTCGATATCTGGACAAGGAAAGATCGTTAAACGTTTTAGCTTTTGGATTTCAATTCCGATTTATTCCAAATCGCTCGCCCCAGACCCCAGACACGTGAAAATCAGCCTTAATTAACACTCTCGCAAAACGATTCATATCGCTTCATTCAATTGTGATCATATGGTGGCCAATGCAGGCGTCTTCTTCATTGGTCACTTTGCGCAACGTCGCGGCTTTAAATTTAAAGACCATTTAACTAATTGCGCTCCTCGTCGCTCCCTCCCATCATCACTGCAATGTCTTTCCTCCGAATACATTCGTCTCTTTTCCGCGTGACGAGCGACTTCGCGATCGCGCCACTTTTCATTATCTATTCCAATCTATTCGTAGAAGCGCTGAGCGAAGCGATCTGTAAAAAATCCTTGATAATTCACTGTCAAGAAGAGGAGGGGAACAGCCGCTCTCTCCCTTTCTCTTTCAAGTCGTCTCTCTTCGTCGCGCACGTGTGCGTGCGTGCGAGCGCGTGCGATGACAGATTCCGTAATGACGTCGTGGGCGTGAGTGTGTGTGCGCGACACATGTGCGGTGTGCCGCGGCGGCGTTCTGCGTTCTCCCGAGGGCCCGACGATCCTCCCCTCGGAATCTCGCTCGTCGTCGGCCGTCTCCTTTTTTTTTTCTCGCGTCTCTCCTCGCCGACGGATCCCGTGCGCGTGCTAATGAGCGTGCGTTAACGCGCGGCGGGCCCGCGCCACAAACGATAACGTCGCGTCGAATAGCACCGAGTTCGGAACGTCGGACGTGACGGTCTCTGTCTCTCTCTCTCTCCCCTTCTCTTTCGATCATGGGTAAGTTTTCGGCACCTGGCCGTCCTCGCCAAGTTCACGCGTTCTCACACGGACGCTGATCCGTTTCAGAGGACCCGACGGAGGCGCAGAAGTGGCAGCATCATCTGGCCCTGCTGCGGGAGCAATACGTCAATTTGTACAACTCGAACGCGGAGCTGCAACGGGAGTACGCCGTCGCCACGGCCGAGAAGCAGGAGGGCGGATTTGCCGGCAGACTCCTGGCGACGGTGGCATCCTTGTACTGTCAGCATCGTTACAGGTATCCCTTACGCGTATAACCTGAAATCTCAGCCGTCTTTTTGTAATAACAATAACGTAGAGAATTAAGGATTCTGATTCCGAAAATTGTGTTTTCAGTGATATAAGTATAAAACTGACCGACCAAGAGATACCGGCACACAAATTCGTGCTGTCTGCCAGGACTGATTTCTTCAGCGACGCGGCCCTTGTCGAAAAGACCGTTTTAGGTTAGATAAGCTTGTATATCGTCGCATATTCGTCCGTGTCTTGTTCTTACTTTAATTACATTGTTATGTTTATCACGATTGTTCCCAGATTGGAGCAATTTAAGCAACGCCGTTGCGTTAGTGCTGCTGAAATGGATTTACACAGGCAAAGTGGCTCAGGAACACTTGACGTTGGATTTGATGAAAGCGGCGGCTGGTTTTCAGCTGTCCGAGTTGGTGGATCAGTGCGAAAGGTATCTGATTGGGACGGTGGGATTGAAGAATTGTGTGGGATTGTACTCGGCTGCCGAGGAACTGGGCACTCTGAAATTGAAAGAGCATTGCAGCTCCTTAATTTCAGCACATTGGGTAAGATCACAATTGTCGGAGTAAAGCTATTAACCTTATACCTAAAATACTCATACATCTTGCAGGAAGATCTGACGGGCGAGGACTTTAAGGAAATGCCAGGTTCTCTGTTGTACAAGTTACTGCAAACCAAGAGTAAATATCCTTTGCACGCAGCGGTACGCTTGATGCGCGAGGACGTCGTGTTTCTGTACTTGGTGGAACACAATGCTGAGGTAAGAGTTCTCTTCTCCTGCCTCTTGATCATTGAAAGCCCAAACGTGACGCAATATGCATTGAAATAAATTTTATTGAAGTAATTTCAAATCATCTGTTACATAATTACTTACATAATTCATACAATGCATATGAACATAATATGAAAATATTGTACTGCTAAAGTACAGAGATTTAATATTATAATTTGTCATTGTGTTAAATATCTTAAATGTGGCAATATTATTATAATCAATATTCACAGCTCGAGTTTGAATGTTAAGTACTTGCATGCACAAAGTATGCTTTGTTTATGAACATTAAATGACAGTTTTGGTCTTACTTTTTGGCAGTGCTTATGTATAGAGATACTAGATATAAAATATTTCTAACTATAAATTAAGAAAGATTACTCCAGAATACTTTCTTTAATTCCTGATAAACATTTTTTTGCATTCAAAAGCATGTATTATTCCAAATTATAAATATCGAAATAGAAATTCGGAAATTACAAAATTAAAAATAAATTATTTAATGTAACAATTGTACGAAACATGTTAATTGTTTATGGTCATTCTTACTGGATAGGCCTGTAATTCTGTATTGTATGATATTTGCAATTTGTTACGAAGGATCTCTGCACTCCATAATTAACAGGAGAGCCTTACTTGTCTTGTGCACACAAAACTTTCGTACGAATTGCACTTTCTTTTAAAAAACACATTATGTGCGATAAACTATAAAGTTTTACAACAATCTTACAATTAGCAGCGCTAATATCGCCCCACATACTTTGTTAAACGTCCCAATTTGCGGGGGAGATGAATTGCACAAGTGGAAACTGCAAAAACAGTATTCGGGTGGGCCAGTAGGTGCGCCTCTGTGTTCTCCAATAAAACAACCCTCCTCGTAAGCGGATGTTATGACCTCTTCCTTTTTGTACCACTGTTTATCGGCGTCATTGTAAGTGTGAGAAGTATATTTCTGAGGCGCGCAATCTCGCTGAACAGTGGTCACTATAGATGCTGAAAGAAGGAGCTCGATAAACAAATTGTCTGCGCTATCGCTTAGCGGTAACGCCTGCGATAGTCATCTACCTACTTTTAGACTTGTATTCAACAGTTCTCTTCATACAAAGTGTCGAAGTCGGACAAAACACCTGGAATTTGGCACTCCCATCGAAATGGGAACAAAGCATTTCTGTATCATCCGGATTTGCGAGCGTCATGAGACACTTGAAACACGAAATACCTTCCGCCTGTCCTGGTGAAATGTCTATAAAACATTCAAGACATTAATCTCACGTTCTTTTGCTACATAACGGTAATATAAAAAGAAACATACATGGTAGAATACTGATACATAATACCATAATCTGCAGACTTGGCTTTAAGCTGTACATTTTATTCACGATATCGTTCGTATTCCATCAAGGAGTAATTATTACTTAAATCAGTAATGAGGTATTTACTTGATCACCTTATTTCAATAATAATAATGATGATAGAATCTGAAACAATATTTGAATTACATTTATATATTAACGTTTAACATGAAATTTTTATTGCTTTCTCTTCAAGATTAAAATTTCACCAACCAATTAAGATAGAAGATATCGTCCAGATGTTTTGCCTAAGTAACCTTATCCTGCACGGAATTAAAAGCCCCAATTATAGGTAATTAAATTACTCCTTCAATTGTCGATAGATCTTCTGTTTGAGATTCGTTGGAAATCGCTAGATTTCACCGCTGGATGATCTTTCCAAATTGGACTTATTTCCGGTCTCATTATCTTCCTAATTAGCGTGCACTGGCATATCGACGTTCGTCGCCAAATAGAGCAGCGGATAAGCGGTGCCCACCTATCGTAGGGTTTCACCGTTTGCGTAACGACGCATCGTAACGGCTTGCTGATTTGACACGCACCACGAGATACCGTCGCGGACCCGCCTCGCGCGACAACGCATCAGAAACGCAATGGAACGACGACTGGTCGACGGCCGATTGCGGTCGGTTGGGCGGACCGCAGGCCACGTCATCCGCCTCGACGATGCCTTAATACTCCTTCGGTCTTCCATGTATATCAGAAAATAATCTCCATACTTCCTCCACTTTTTCACGCTGACCCGATACCGTCCGTGCCATTCCAGCGCGTATACACACGCACACGTGCACGCGCGAGCGCACGCAGCTGACGCAGGCAGAGACCAGCCGCGCTGATAGCAGTGACTCTCAAACCTCAGTTTCTACAACTGTTGTTATGATTTGATATTATTTTTCAAAAGTAAAATATTTGAAACGCTACTTTAAATATACGTTCATTCAAAATGCAAACAAGTGTTTAATTATAACATCGTTGTTTTATATCATTTTTATTATTTTATTATTGTCAAGATATTCCATTACTGTATAGATTTATAATACAAATGCTTTTGGCGATAAAATGCAACTTGCAAGCTGTGAAATTGCACCTCGTTTTATAGAGTAATCTTTAAATCAATTTTAAACAAGCTGAAGAGGACGAATCTCTCGATAATCTTCTGTTTCTTGATGATAACGTTGCGACTATTTTATGTTCAGCTTCCGAAAGCAGTCAATGCTGTGGATCACAAAGGAGAAACGGCTCTAGAAGTTGCCCTGAAAACTCGCCAGCCGTCTCTGGCTCGCACCCTCGTGGAGCACGGAGCGGACCTGAGCGCGAAGGACGCGAGGGGTCTTTCTCTCCTTCATTCGGCTATCTTAAAGGGAGACTCCTACTCGTCCGAATTCATAATCGAGCAGCTGGAGAACAATGGCAGCGTGCAGAAGTTGTGCGAGGCTGTGAGAATTAACGAGGGCGCGAAGAATGCGGCTGACCTTAAGCAACTGGAAGGCTGCACTGCCTTGCATCTAGTGGCGAAGCACAATACGGAAAACATGCTGGCGGTTGGATCGAGATTACTCCAAGCGGGAATCGATCCGAACTTGCAAGACCACAGGGGATGGTAAATTTGTCACCCTCTGTGTAAAACTTTCTACTTGAAAATTGTTAGCTTTCACGTTATATTTCGAGTAATGCAAAAGCTATATGATTGATAGAATTTAAAATAGAATTCGTAGAGCGTTTATAACTAAATATATCAAGATTATTCCTTTCTTGCTTATGATTTTGTTCTTTAATAATATATATTCTCCGTCTTTTTACAGGACTGCGCTTCACAGCTGTATTTCGGAGAAAAACGAGATGCTGTTCGATCTGTTACTCGAGGCGAAGAATATAGATGTAGATCAAACTACGAACGAAGATGACACACCGTTGTGTTTCGCGATGAAGACGGAACCCTTCAACGAATACTTCGCGTCGAAACTGTTAATTAAGGGCGCTATACCGAATCCAACGTACGATGCCACCGGGGACACGTTGCTCCATATCTTGACGCGAGAACGCAGAGAAGGAGCGGCGTTATTCTTAGTGGAAAATTCTAATAACAATTTAACGAAAACCAACAACGAAGGTTTCACGATACTGCATGAAGCGTGCAGGGTCGGCTTAAAAGATCTGACTCCCGCTCTACTGAGAAACGGGCTGCCGACCGATGTCGTTACCCTTTCCACTGGCGACGCGGCAATTCATTTCGCCATTTCGAATCTGTATACTGACATAGTCATCGAACTGTTGGACGCTACAAGCTCGGATTCGCAGCTAACTATTAAGAATAACGCGAATGAGACACCTCTGAGCTTGGCTATTAAAGCACCGTTCAAGAAGGGTAAAGATATCGTGTTGGCTGTGATAAAAGCTGGAGCCGACGTGAATGAGCGCAACGAAGAAGGCCTGACGTTGTTGCATCAGGCGATATTGAAGGAGGATTCGGCTACAGCGATATTTCTGTTAGAAAATGGTGCTGACATGAATGCAAAGTGAGTTTAATAATTAATAATTGAAACTTACAGAAATCTACTTGCAACCATAGTCTCAATTTTTTACAATTATTAACAATTATATTTTGTATGCGCAGAACAGCCAATGGAGAAACGCCGTTACAACTATGCGTACATTGTAGACTGGGCGAAGTGGTGGAAGCTCTTTGCAGGCGAGGCGTAGATACCTCAATAGGATGCCCGTTGTGGGACGCTTTGGACTCGGATCAAGAAGATACTGCGTCAATCCTGGTTAAACACGGAGCGGACACCGATTGTTGGGGTCCCGGCCCCGATGGCTGTCAGCAAACGTTGTTACACAGAGCGATCGACGATAACAAAGAGGATATCGCACAGTTTCTGATCAGAAGGTGCGCAAATTTTTTCAATCGAAAAAAAATGATAATTCGATTTATCACAAACAATTTATTTAAAATATTTCAGATATTATAATTTATTTTTTTTTTAATGACAATTTATTATGTCATAGTGGATGCGACTTGAATGCTCCGAGACGACCTGGTCCAAACGGTGCTGGCGGAGACGAGGCAAGAGATGAGTGCACGCCGTTACATTTATGTTGCCAATGGGGACTCGAGCAAGTCGTTCAGACGCTCATCGAGCATGGAGCCGATGTAAATGCCCGCGACGCGGAGGGAAAAACACCTGTGCACGTGGCGATACAGAATCAGCATACGCAGATCATTTCTCTTCTGCTGTATCATCCGAATATAGATCTGAATAAGAGAGACAAGAAGGGACTGACGCCTTTCGCAACCGCTCTGACAGTCCGCAACAACAAAGCTGCACAAGCGATATTAGAGAGATTACCTAAGGCCGCCGAACAATACGACAATAAGGGCAGGAACTTCTTGCATACTGCCATACAGAAGGGTGACATGGAGAGCATTCTATTTTTACTGTCGATACAGGTACTGCATTTAACTTGCGTGGCTAGTTCGTTGTATATAAAGCCAGTATCTGCAGCCGATCGTCTCTTTTCAGGTAGACGTAAATTCGAGAATACACGACGTTACGCAAACGCCACCCTTACATCTCGCAGGCATGTCGGGAAACGAGATGTTGGTGCGAAGTTTGATTTTGGCGGGTGCTCGTGTCAACGATACAGATGCAAATAGGAATACCGCGCTGCATGTGGCTGCCAAAGCGGGACACGCCACTGTCGTTTCCGCGTTGTTGCAAGTAAGACAGAAACTAGCGCGCTAAGCACCTAAATCAACAGTCGTGTCATGATCTCGACACACCTACGATATCTCGCGACAAACTAATCCCCGTTTATTTTGCGTAGAACAACATCAACTTTGACGCGGTAAACGCGGACGGTGACAACGCGTTGCACGTAGCTGTAAGAGAAGGCCATGTATCGGTAGTGCGGACGTTGTTGACCGAATGTACATTGGATGCGGAAGCGGTGAATCTCAAGGGTCGCAATCCTTTACACGAATTAGCTAGATGCGCGAGGGACAACGCTGCGACGATATGCGACCTATTTTTAGAATGCATGTCGCAATATCCAGTCAATAACGCAGGTAAAAAAAACAAAAATTATTTCAAAAGATTAAAATTATTCTGAAGGACATTGCAATCTCTCTCTCTTAACTGAATCATATATTATATGTGTCTACACTGTCTACTATTGAATTTATATTTCAGACTTGGATGGGAACACGCCGTTGTTGATCGCGTACATGAAGGGCAATGGCAATCTTTGTAGAACGCTAGTGAAAGCCGGAGCGTGCCTAGGTTCGATGAATAAAGATGGAATTACGATCTTCAACTATCAAGTAGCGACGAAACAGCTGTTATATAGACTGTTGGACTCCCTGACGCAAGAAGCGCCGTGGTCCGACAAGGATTGCTGCTTGGAGTGCGGAACAAAATTCTCTCTCACAATGCGCAAGCATCATTGGTACCGTCGGATCGTTTTAACACAAAAATCGAACATGTTGATCTCTCAAACGGGCATATATCTTATTTTCCTTTCTTTTTTCAGCCGACACTGTGGACGAATTTTGTGCAGCAAGTGTTCCGGTCAGGATGTGCCGATCTTGAAATTTGGCTTGAACAAGCCGGTACGCGTATGCAACGTATGCTTCGACGTATTGCTGGGCACCGGTTCTCTTCAACCGTCATAGTTGAAATAAGAATTTATATACGACAACTGATGAAAGGAAAGATCATTCCAAAAATTTTTTTATACGAAGAAAAGGCAGATGTGAACTGAACCGAAAGTCTGTGTGTAGTTGTACGCCATTGATATTTTATGTATCCTATTGTATACATATTGTTCAGATTTGTTAAAACTATCTCATAGAGTTGAAATACAGATGAAGAGGAAACCGCGTGTTGGTATAATTTCCATGTGTAATAAGTTAATCTTTTATTACTAGTATTTGATTATATATGTACAACGCTCGAGAGATATTCTTTAGCTTTAACATTGCGAACAACAATTGGCTCTTTATGGGAATATAATGTGCAATTACTTAAGTTTACTAAACAGAGTCTTCGCGACGCAATGGTCCACGCATTGCACGTAATCGATGATCTCTTCCAGACAAGTTTCCTCCGTGTTGGATCTTGAATTGACACGGTCGTTACATGTGTCTAATTTCTCCTTGAAACTGGCACATTTCGGTAGTTGACTGCATTCCTCCTGCAAAAAGAAAAATCAGATGTCAATTAAAATGGTACAAACCAATGTTAGATTATCATGAGCATACTTAATGTCGATTTCTTTATTAATAACTCCGACATGAATAACTGTGTAAACGGTGATTTAAATTTGAATCGGATTTCAATTCAGTTGTTTTGCTTCACTAGGAAAGCATACTCGTGTATATTGTAAAAAGGAATTGTGTTTAAGCTCGTATTTCTTTCCGATTTTATTAAACACTGTCATTTTTATATTAAAAACCAAATCGAATGTCGGTAATTGGTAAATTTTTTCTTCCGGTTAAAAAATTTTTCAAAACACGATCACAAAATGCATATGAGCCGTGATCATGGCTCAAACCTTATCGAACGTGCCTTTGCTTCGAAAAATCGGCGACACATTTGCACGCGTTCGAAAGACAAAACATTATGTAACGATTGTCACTTACACGAAGCACTGTCTGCGGATCCACCAGCTCCTCTTCCTCTTCCTCTTCGGCCTTGACTACCGGCAGATAACGCTTGAAGAAGTTCTGTATGTTCGACATTTTTTCAATTAAGATAATTCCGATGTCGTGGAAGTCGACTGCCTCCAAGCTTCTCCGAAGGAAGGAGCTCCACGAAATAACCGCTGAAGATAACCTGAGATAACCACAACTTCAGATTCGGAACGTTCGGGAAGAACGATTATCTCGATTCATCGATTGATCGAGATTCGCGTAGTGACCAATCGGCTGCCGGAGAATGAGGTGTAGTGCTCGCAATGTGATTGGCTGACGCTTCCAAGCGAGAGTCGTATGTCGTATGTTGCACATTCACATTTCTTTGCAACAGTCAACAGTTACTCACCACGTGACGTGCGTGCATGTCGTGTTTCAACATTATTCTTCTCTTTCTTGATTTTTTCATTTTTTACGGAAAAAATCAAAATTGCCTTGCTGATAAACAGTAAGTAGTATGAAAAATCGATAGAAATTAGTTTTTCTGATTAATTTTTTGATTCAGTTCCGGGTTAAATTCCCGGTAGATAATTAATAATTCTTATTTACTGTGTGACCTTTTGTGCGACTTATTGTTAGATCGCTGCAACCTATATCAGAAAATGAGATACAAGATACATTAAATACATAAAAAAATATATTTTGGAAAATTTTAGTCATTTAAAAGCGTAAGCGTAAGTGTAGCGAACGTAAAACAATTTACATTTTGCAATTTTTCTTTGGTGCAACGTGTGTGTATGCTGTTCTTCTACCGTGTGAAACACATTACCACGTGGTGGAACATGTCATAACGTGTATCGGAAAATGATGAGATAAAAGATACAGTAAGAGTATGCGGTAATACGTAAGCAGTAAAAGTTGATTAACTACAATTGATTATTCTTGCATGGATTACAAAAATCTCATTAGTCAATAGTTTACTGCTTACGCGTCTTACATGTCTACATCTACGACTATTGTAATTGTAGAATGGAACTTTATAGTCATTTAGAAATTAAACCTAAATCGCGAATGTGAGCAATATAAAATTGTGTAATTTTTTGTTCTTTCTTTTGTGCACGTGTGTGCCACGTGGTAGTGGAAGAACACAGAGCTCCTGATATTTTAGATTTATAGAAGAACATTTTTCTACATTAACAAAATTAAAAAATAACTGTTATTTCTTTTAAATAATAAATTATTCAATAATGATATTCAACACACACATGCAGACTATATAATAATGTCAATATAATACTAGCAATGCGAATTCTCGAAAGCAAGACGTACTTTTTGTTAGATTATATATATAAGATTATAATATATATAATTATATATATATATAATCTTAACGCTATAATTATAAATATATATAATATTATAATGCATTTTAGCATATGCTAAAGAAGAAAAAATTATTATACATATTTTTTATCTTCTTTTAGAGAGAGACTATGACAACTCACAATAAATCTTTAAATTGCGAGAGTTGTAGTCGATATCCCTACATCGGCAGAGTATCCGTAGGAGAAGAAAATAGTGTTGACTTTGTCTATCAATTTGGGAAGAAAAGATTATTTGCTACCTCGAAAAGAAACCGTCCAGGTTTTAGCATATTCCATACTGCCCCTGACATAATTGGACCACCCAATTCTTTAAATTATGGCGAACACTTTCATTTACCTGATTTACCATGTTCTTTTGGAGAAAAAGATGTATGTGTATTTCCTGGTATTATCTATTATTGTCCTGTACAAAGTAATCGTTATCTATATATTTATGTTACAAGATTTTCTATTTTACACATTTTCATTTTCTAATATAGTCGAGAAAGGATGGTTCCGAGATTTCAATATCTCCGTGGCGGACATATAACGATGATTCAGAGGAGTTATTAATTTATTCTATTCCATGGTATCCAGTGGGCCATGTGACGATGGGCGAAAATGATTATATTGGTATGTAATATTCGAATCAATAAATAAGATATTATTAAAGAAGATACGCTTTTGTTGAGAGAAGAGAGTATAATTATATTTTCTATTTTTAAGATATCGAGTTTCATGAAGCTGTATATCCAGTCAGAGTCTCTATTTACGAATTATATAATCCTAGCATAATTAAAATTTTGGCTCAAGATTCCAATAATCACTGGATACAGTTGTGGGATGAATCGTCTGAGATTGTACCCCCGGAATCAAGATTATTTTCTCCACCGTTATCGCATCCGTGCAACTTCAAAACCAAAATGCTCAGACTAGTGTTTAAGAAAAGCTCACGTAAATCTTATTATACAAAACTGGATGCTGTAATGCTTATCGGTACATCAGATTTGATCGTTCCTAGAAATACTAACGAGAGTTTAAGTAATCTGTTAAAAAGAATTAACAGCATGTACTCTCGACACCACGACGATGTTCATAATTTAACAGCAGATTTAAAAAGTGCGCATTTGGATATAGTTCATCTGCAACGAAATTTTTCTGAATATTGTGTTATTTATCAAAGGTATTACTACTGTACATTAGGTAATATTTAAATTCTTTTTTCCTGTTAATAATGAAAATCAATTTGTTCCGATGATATTTGCAGCGAAATAAAAAGGATTAATTATAAAAGTAATTTGAAGCACAAAAAGGCATCTCAAGAGGTAATCCCTGGATATGTGCAACCTCTTGGACAGAGATATTCGCGTCGTATTCTATCGAAAAGTTATAAGGAGCCATCACGTTGCAGTTTATCTGCGCTTCCTGTAAAGTATTTTAAGAAGTCTATTTCTCGTCAAAATATTTATTGCAATGACATTTTGTACTTTGAGTATTAAAGTATTTATTTTTTGTATTATATTATATATATTTTATCTTTGTAGGATGAAATATTACTAATGATATTTAAATACTTGGATTTGAAAACGTTATGCTGCATGAGTAGAGTAAATTGGCGCTTCAATAATTTAACAACACGGGATCCTCTACTCTATACACGTTTGAACATGCGAGGGATTGAATGTGACAAATATATGTGCAAATTATTTCGTTATTTTACACCTAGATGTGAATATTTGCAACAATTAGGTCTTACAGGAAGCAAGTTTGATGTTAATGATTTCGTAAACTTTCTTAATAATTGCGGCAGGCGTTTAACGCATTTGAGCTTGAGTCATTGCTACATAGATGCTTTCTCAACACAATTAAATCCTGTTCTACTGTCCTTTGAAATTTCAAAGACATGCAAAAATTTGAAAGGTACATGCATATAGTATATGTATATAATTGTCAAGATTATGAGTAAATTGCATAACAACTAATGTAAATTTTTCTTAGAATTGGATCTAAGTTATTGTGATTGCATAAGCGACCAAGAATTTTCGTATCTCGAGGGGCTAAGTAATTTGGAACGTATATACTTTTGTGGTCTGACAACTACAACTGAACAGCTTTGCAAAATACTGCAAAATAACCCACGGATACGTGAGGTAGAATTGGGAAACTTGGTAAATGATGCAGTTCTACTAGAGTTGGCAAATTCGTGTCGTGATTTGGAAGTAATACATACACTGTACGCATATGATCTTACATCTCAGGGTATTAAAGCTCTCGCTAACTGTAAGAATTTGCAAAAAGTGTACCTTGACCTGTAAGTGTGCGTGTGCTACATTTTCTTTTAAAATACACATTATTGTGTGTTTTATTCTTTATTGAAATTGTACTTGAAAAAGTTACATGATTTTTTCTTCGCAATTAAAATACTGTACTAATTATATGATTTTTGTTACAGAGACCAATATCCAGTTACTGATGATGACAGTTTATTTAGATTACTTTCTTCTTATCAACACTTGCAAGATATTTATTTGTGTTTTACTGACCTCACTGATCATAATTTGGAATTATTAGCGCAGTGCAGGCACTTAAAAACGTTATATTTTGAACAGGTGGTACTTGATACACCTGATACGTGTTCCCTTATTTTGAAACATTGTCCTAAATTGCAGAAATTTTATCTCAAGAAATGTAATATAAGTGATCAATTACTTGATCAATGGACGGAAAAATATCCACATGTGTCTGTTTTTACATACGACGACGACGCCGACTACGACGACGACGCCGACTACGACGACGACGCCGACTACGATGACGACGACGACGACGCCGACTACGACGACGACGACGACGACGCCGACTACGACGACAACGACGTCGACGACGACGACGACGACGACTGATGATTTGAATAGTTTTTGTTTACTTTTGTTTACATATATATTTGCAAATGAAATTTATGTCTACTATTTTTAAATATAAAAATTATTAATTTTTTTATTAATTATCTGGTGCACAAGATTGTCTGGTACAAAAGAAGTTAATGCCTAATAAAAATAAAATTGTATTTATTTATAATTTTGTTATTTTTGAACACTTCTTTCTGTTCCTTTTTTTTCATAATTTGACTTTTTTGGGCAATAAACTTATTTTTTTAGAAATATTGCAAAAGCTATCATTAATAACATCGTCAGTAAATTCTTGGTTTTTTTCCGCAACCACATGTCTCTTTCAAGAATTTGTTTAAAATTTGAATAGAATTCTCCTGTGATGCTTTTTTTATAGCCACAGTTTTTAAATAACTTTCTGTGAAGTTTGTGTTGTAAATTTTTATATTTTGCTGAAACTAAACAACTTATCAAAGCTATCCCAGCAAGCAAGAAACATTTCAGATATAAAATAAAAAAGAAATATAAAATTATTCATTATTCGTATTGCCGCAAATGTAGCCAATATATATAAGCGTCCGTAATACCGGAAAGGTACCTAGAATGTCATCTGGTAAGGTGATGTTAGATGTAAACACGGTCTTACGAAGTTTCGGTTTAAGCCAATGAAACTGCTACTTTTCTGTAAGAGCTGCAAGTTGATTGGCTTAAACCAAAACTCGAACGCAGTTCTAGCATCGTGGACACAAGGTTTAAAACTTCATTACGAGCAATGGTATTTATTTTTTAAAAATTTAAGGAAGTCGAAAAAAATAAAAAGTAAAATAAACCGAGATTAAAGTTAATCCGCATTGGTTATAGAAATGGAAAATAAAAGTTTTAGTAGAATTTCTAGAAAACTAATTCTTCTATTGGATATCGGACGCAGTATATGAATAATCGGAGCAAATCGGAGTTTGATCGAAACAGTCACCCCTAGGCCCCCACGCGTTATAATCTTCAGAGTAAAATCCTCTTCAGAAAGTGCGAAGGGAAATCAAATAAATTAAGGGTGTCCAGTAATAGCAATTAATTCTGTAATTTGACGGAAAAAGAAAGATAGAGAGAGAAAGAGATAGCGCTTGTAATAAAAAAGTAAAAAAAGAGGACGCGTTCGCGCGAGCGAGTTTACGAGCGCGCGGGGGATGCGCGAAGTGCGTCTCGCGTGCGCGAGCGGACACGGCAGCCAAACACGCTCAGGTGCGTCAAACTCGCCCTCGCGCTCTCGCGCTGCCCGTCGAGAAGATAGAAAGAGAGGGAATCGCGCGGTCGGCGAGGGAGCGAGAAGGACAGAGAGAGAGGTAGAAAAACTCGACTCCTCGTACGTTTCGTCACATTTCTCAGCCCGCTCAGCCGGAGACCGCGTCGACCGCGGACCATCAGCGGACAGCGGTGGCGAAACGACGGCGGGACAGGAGTCAGGACAGGGACAGGGACAGTCGAGAGGACGATCGGTTCGATAGCTCGATAGCGATTATAGCGAACAGGCTCGGGGACGGGGACGCCGCGCCGTTGCGCACCGTCGCTGGACGTTACGAAAGTTACGCGATCTCTGGCAGAGAGGAGAGAACGAAACTGAATAAGGGTCTAAAGGTTTTGGTAGAAGAGGGAGAGAAAAGACGAAGAGAGGAGAGACATTGAAGCGGAGAAGCGAAGATAGTGGGAGAGACAGAGGCAGAGAGAGAAAAGTAAAGAAGAGAGCGAGATTCGGTGGCGCGCGATCGAGGGGGGTCGTCGACGGTGCTCTACGCTACGCTGTTCCGCACGGAGAATCCCGCGGCGAGGGATGGCCTCGGCGGATCAACGTCGCGCAGGCAATCCAACCTAGAAGGAGCGCCGAGAAGCGCCTTCGAGGTTATGTGCCGTTGAGGAGGACCGAGGGACCGCACGACGTTCGCGCGAGGCCGAAGCTGGAGTGGTGAGAGGGCGAGAACCACATCGTGTAAGTCTGCGGTGCGAACGGGACGGGACGCGACGGCTTTCCGCTCGTTCGATCTGAGGATGTTGTATCGATAACGCCGCTCCGGGGATCGTATCGATCCAGCGAGTGTTTCGCGTTCGCGCGACGAGAGGATGCGTTCCTCGTGTGACGATCAGCGGCGAGGTTGTCAAGGTTCCGCGTGATCGTTGGTTGCCCCTAACATTGTCGCGCGCGTACGATGAAAGGGAGAGAAAAAGGAATCGTTAATGGGATCCTCGTAAAGAACTGTAAAACTAGTCTGCACGCGTAGGAGCGCGAGATAATATAAAAAGAGTTGTTGAACGATCTCGCGATCATGTAATCGCGCGTTGTTGACGTAGGAGAGTCATACCTAGGCACCTAGGCACTTAACGTTTCGACAACGAATTCGCTATTTTTGTAATTGAAGTTTAATTAATTAAGTGATGAACCGAGTGATGTGCGGAAATTGTGTCGCACCGACTTGCAATTCGATTTGTGCGAACGTGTACGATTTGTTTTTCGCGCTGATAGACACGGTTTTTGTCGAGAGATGTGAGCAAGCTATACTAGTTGCACCGTAGGTTGATTTACATTCATCGAATTTTGCCGAATATTATTTAAAGTTTGGATAAATGTTTACGACAGAGGTTCATGCGAATGGATGATGCTCGGTGGCAATGAACGGCATGGAGAAACATGGTCATGGACATGGACATTCACATGCGCACTCGCATCGTCATCGCCATTCCCATGGCAGTTCGCAGAGCACGTCGCAGAACTCCAGTCAGCCGTCTTCGAAGCACAGCCACAGCCACGTGACGCATTCGCAGAAGAGTGACACAGCCGTGCCACCAGCGACCCCGAAGACCCAGAGGAATTTCAAGCTGTTAGTCGATCCATTTTTAGTCAAGGGAGCTGCAAGATTGTGCAGATACGATGGGACTGTTCCGGGTGACCCAACGTATCCACAAGTTCAGCCTCGAGATCCCAGGTCGCAATTGACGAGGATCTGGACTCGACTCGAACAACTTGATCTACCTGTACCTAGATTTAAAATTGATTCCAATTATTGCGGAGAGCCTCCGCCGCTGGAAGTGACGTTTTGCCATTTAAACGACAATATCGATAAGACATTTTTGACAAATATGGTTCAGAAATTCGGATCTATAGAAGAGCTTACTATTTATTATCACCCGATAACCAATAAACACCTTGGTATAGCAAGAGTGGTGTTTGAATCGACCAAGGCATCCAAGGCGTGTGTGGAAAAGTTGAATAATACATCTGTGATGGGGAAAGTGTTGAGGGTTTTTTTGGATCCCTTCGGGGAAGAGTGCAAGAAGATGTTCGAGGAGTTAACCATAGAGAAGAAACCTGAGAAGAAGGTGGAAAAAGAGATACCGAAGCCGGAACCTGAGCCAGAAAAACATCAAACACCGGTGGAAAAAGTGGCTTTGCCCGAGGAGAGAGATGACTTTAGAAATAGTAAAAAACCAGTTCTGAGTATGGAAAAGAGCAGAGAGCCATACGTAGAAAATTCAAGATACAACAAATATAGGGATTATCCTACGCCGAGTGGCAGTACGGGTAGTGATTTGGGTTACGGAACGGCGCCTAGCGAACTGAATTATTCTAGTAATTATTCTCAAAACTCGACGCCGGCCACAAATTACAGCGACTTCTACTACGGCAATTATCACCATCAACCTCCGAGTAGCTACTTAGCTAACATCCCGCAGAACGTGTCCCAGAATATACCAATTCAACAAAACTCAAATGTATGGTGGGGCAATAATTCTGGATCAGCAGCATATTCAACCTCGACTGCCGTCTGGCCGATTCAACAACACGCGACAAATTTGGACGGTGCTGGTTCTAATGTGACGCCGATTAATAATAAGACTTCCAGTACGAAAACGCATCACACTCCTAAAAAGGAAAAGGAGAATCAGACTACGGCAAAGAGCACGCCGCGTGATTCTCCCGACGAAACTCGCAAGACATTAGATTTAGATACGAGAATCGCTATGTTGCTGAAGGACAAAGCCGGCGGAATGGCACCTCCTTTTTTACAATTTGGCAGCGACTCGGAAGACGACAGGAAATCTCAACACGCTGACAATGAGATGCTGTCAGATCCTCCCAGTCCCTTTCTCTCACGCGAGATATACAAACAATGTTTCGACAAGATGGTAGAGAGAAATAAGGAACGAAGGAAAGCTCACGAGAATAGCATTAGTCAGTTCTCCGTGGATGAGGATTTAGGTAGCGTCATAAGTTCCAGTGAAGACGAGGCGTTGTTAGGAAGTTACAGTCCAGCACCCGATGATAACGAACCGGAGCCACCCAAGGAACCACCTCCGCCTCCACCACCTGACGACGACAGAATGTCTCTGAGTCCTTTAAGTTCGGGAGATGAGAAAATCGAGGAAGTGAGTTTATTATATGAAATCCATTACATGTAGTATCCATTGTATATGTATATGCCTATTTTATTAATAAATATTTTCTTGACAGGTAATAGCGCAGACTGAACCTTCGAATCAACTATATCCGGCAACTGGTTACCCAGGACATTTGACTCACTATCCCTCTAATGATGTTTATAATTGGCCGCGACCGACGCAATATCCTTATCCTTGTGGAACGACTTATTTACAGAGCCATTATCAACCTAATACGGCATCTTTGTCGGCAACAATTGGAAATCATCAAGGAACAAATTATTATTCTTCTTTTCAATCTCGGTTACATGCTATGGCAAACTACAACATCACAAAAGATCCACAGGCAAGATTTATTATTACGTAGACGTATATAAAACTGACTTTTGCATTTTGCCGCTATTTGTTTATTAGGAAACTGTTTAAAATATTCCTATTTAGGGACCTACCATCAATGGAGTGTTGAGCAGAGTTGTAAATGAACTAAAGCAAATTCTAAAGAAGGATTTTAATAAGAAGATGATAGAAAATACAGCTTTCAAATTGTTCGAAGTTTGGTGGGACGAAAAGAAATCGGAGAAGACTCAAACTCAGGGTAGCGGCGATAATATTATTGTCAATAACACGACGAAAGAGGATGTGAAGCCGCAAGGATTGTCATCATTGTTGGAGCAAGCAACACCATTGGGCCTCAATTATGACGGTTTTGGTTTGGGTATCAGAGCTAGTATGCCAAAGATGCCTTCATTCAGGGTAAAATGTGTTTATATTATTGTTAGGCTTTCCTCCTTAGTAACATTAGACTGTGTGACTTTATTATTTACTTACTGTTTATATCTAGCGCAAGATCAAAGCTCCAAGCCCATTACCGCAGGATGAGGATAGCCGGCAGTCGGGTCACGCTGATATAGAAACAATTGAAAGTGACAGTGATTTGGATGTACCACCTGTACAAAAAACGAAAAAACCGATTAGTTCTCTTCCAACCGTCTCTTCTTCATCTACTACATCTTCGTCGGTCGAAAGTAGTAGCGAGGAGATTAGTTCCAGTGAATCTTCCGATGGTTCGAATGAAAGTTCTGATGAAGAAGGCTTTGAGGATGAGGTGCGTATAGAGTGCAAATAAGCGCAGTGATTTAAAAACATTGCGACAGTTATGCTAATTAAAATGGATTTGTTTTTAGCAAGATACAGATAGCCGAATGTCCGATCATAGACCTTTGGCTTGTAATAGCGAAGATCCTGATATATTGATGGAACTCGCGATCCAAAGGTCCCTGAATTGTCCCACGCCAACCGGCAGAGAAACGCCGGTGCCGGATATCAAAATTAAAGATCAAAATTCGACCGAATTCCCACAGATTGATGACAATGACAATCTGGGTAGTTCGTTATCTTCTCCCATAAGATACGAAAGCGTTAAAGAAGAGGAAAGAATTTCTGAAAAGTTGTCTGTAACGGAAGAAAAACCGTTTGACGTGTGTAGAACCTTGGACAAGGAAGTGAAGGCTATATCGAGAACCACAGAGGATAAGGGAACGCAGAGCGACATAAAATCTGTACCGATGGCAATCTTCAAGGAGGAGGCGTTGCCGGATATGCAAAAAATGGAGAATTCGGCCGCGGAAGCTCTGATGACCCTGGCTGGACGGGACAATATTATACGGCACAGGAGTCCGGGTCCTATGCAACCTAACATTATCAGAACACTGCAGACAATGTCAGCAAAATACATCAATGACGAACCTATCCTGAAGGATAGTGAGAAGATTGAAATGTTCAGCGAAATTCCTACAACCGACTCGGAGGAAGAGAGCTTAGAAATCAGAAGATTAAGGTCAGTTAAATAATTTTTGTAAAATAAGTTTTTGTCAGATAATGATTTTTTTGTATATAATACCGTAGTGCGTTACTACTGTAGAATTAATTGCGATAATCAATGACTTGAGATAACAATGTTCTTTATCAAGCAGGTATCAAGCGGAGACGGAGCTTCGATTGAATGGACAACGGACACCAAGTTCGCCTGGTTCACAAGCTTCGCAAGTGTACATGGAACACTCGTATTCGTTGCCACCTGTACAACCGGAGCCCATAGAACCGGTGATGCGTGTACCGCCAGCCTCGATGAAAATAAAACATCCGAAGATTGTCAAATTAACGAAATCGAAAGACAATACTCACAAAATCGAGAAACAGAAGTCCAAGAAATACACGAAAGTGCACAGCAGTCATCAGAATCACGTGGGAGAGAAGGAGAATATTCAGAATGACTATATATACGACAAATTTCTTAAGCAGGTTCCAGAGCCGACTGTCACGTACAAAGAACGAGATCTTATGTCGGAAATGGCTATTTTGTACGAATTTTTAACTAGGGGAATAGACGCGGAGGACGTAGAATATTTGAGAAGAAGTTACGAAGCTTTATTAGCGGACGATACTCAAGGTTACTGGTTGAACGATACGCATTGGGTCGATCATCCGCCGACGGATGTACCGAGTCCTGCAAAGAAGAGGAAACGGGACGAGCTTCGATTACACGCGAGTGGAAGTGCTAGAACGGAAGGATATTACAAAGTTGACATCAGGGAGAAAGCTAAACATAAAGTAAATAATTTGACATTTGATATATTTATAAAATGCACATTTTTCTAAAAAAAAATTTAATTTTAAAGTTTTAAGAAACGTGCATATATATATATTGATATATCATTTTTTAAATCAGAATCCTTATAGGGACGAAGCAAATAATTGTTTTATTCTTGCAGCATCATTATGCTCAAAGTATACAGCGCACTAACGACGTGGAGGACAGCGGTGGCTCTTACATTGGAGGTGATGGTGTAATGAATGGTCCAAAGAATAATTCTAAAGCATTGACTGGCAAAATGCAAGCATTGTCACGCGAGGCACGAAGCAATCAACGTAGGTTGTTAACAGCTTTCGGAATTGATACGGACAGTGATCTCCTTAAGTTTAATCAATTAAAGGTAGGATATATCAATATATATTCAATACCTATTAACATTGTCGATGATTCGTGCATTTCAATATGAATTCCATGTTTTAGTTCCGTAAAAAACAATTGAAATTTGCTAAGTCTGGTATTCACGATTGGGGCTTGTTTGCCATGGAACCAATCGCGGCCGATGAAATGGTTATCGAGTACGTTGGACAAATGGTTAGACCGGTTGTGGCCGATCTGCGAGAAGCCCAATACGAAGCCACTGGAATCGGTAGCTCTTACCTTTTCCGCATCGATTTAGATACAATTATCGATGCGACAAAGTGCGGAAATTTGGCGAGGTTCATAAATCACAGTTGCAATGTGAGTTACTTAAGATTATTCATTTCTTTGAGCTTGATTAGCTATGCGATATAATATATTCTATGAAAAAGAAAGAGGTTTCTAATTTAAATTGAAATTTAATTTGGAAAATTGCTAAAAATTTGACTTGTAGCAAAGTCGAATATTAATTAATCTTGAAGCGAGAGAGGTGGAGTAATATATTTCATTGTTATTAAATCTTTATTTCTTTTAGCCGAATTGTTACGCAAAAGTAATCACGATCGAAAGCCAAAAGAAGATCGTTATCTACAGTAAACAGCCGATAGGAGTTAATGAAGAAATTACTTATGATTATAAATTCCCGTTGGAGGACGACAAAATCCCTTGCCTTTGCGGAGCTCCTCAATGCCGGGGTACCCTCAACTGAATTGTTTATTCTTTTTCCTGTCTTCTACATTTCATCACACCCTACTCATATTTTTGTAAATATTTCCCCATGTAAACATTTTATAAAAATGCAATGGAAAAATGCTAAATTATGTTAAGATGCGTTCTTCTCCTATTTTATTACGAGACCCCTCTGATCCAGTGTGTGATTTCGACAAGTGAGACAAATGTATGAATCATTACATGTGCGTGTGTTAGAATTATTTAGCAGCGTCTCATTTTTGTATTTATCATCGACCGCTGAACATGATAACTGACATTTAAGAAATAATAATTAAGATTGTATTTAGTGCAATCATACTTGCAATTTTAAACAATGTAAATATTCTCTATGTATTATATAGTGATTTTTGATTGTATGTCAATGAGACATTACACAGTGATTTGAAGTGCAAGATGAAAAAAAAATGTTATATGAACATACGTTTAGGTTTTATTTTTCAAATTATAATAAAAATTATAGAAAATATATTAATTTTATTATTTCATCTTGAACAGCATTAGAAAAAAAATATATGTATATATAAATGTATATGTATATATAAGTATATATAAATTTTCTTATATTTAATTCATACTTATTTAATTATTTATATACAAAACAATGGTATGTATTTTATATTATATTATTTTATTTTGTTTTATTATTTCTCTATGAGATACATCTTATAAAGCTAATAAATTAAAATCTAATTTTGAAAAATTTGTCCAGCGAATAGAGAATTTTTCATCAGACAACCAATCTAATCTTACAACGCACAAATTCCATGTAACTTGAGTTTAATACTGTGAATATGAATTTGGCTTAACAAGATGGTGCTAAAAATGCGGAGCGGAGGTGTATATAGGTTATGGTTATGACGTTCTGTAGTTTGCGAGATTGTTGTTTTAGAACTTCTCTCCCAATAAAAACAGGTATAAGCAAAGCTTCGAATGTTGTGACAATGTGGTCAAAAGACACAGAAAATAAAGTGAGATTTCAATAGATTGCATTGAATTTTTGTTTAGGAAGCACTGAGATTTTTTTAGGACGTCAGTGGCAGGTGGTAAACTCCTCCCCATTTGTTTTGATTGTTATGAACATTACGAGAGGCTGTACAAATTAATTCTAAGCGATTCGTATTAATCAGTATTGATTCAGCATTATGGCAGATCGCTTGACGCAGTTGCAAGACACCATAAATCAAGTAATGCAATTTTTCTTTTTTCTGTTTCAATTGTACATCGATGTCGTTAACGAGCTTAGAGTAACGTCGGTTTTATGTTAGCAAGCGGAACACTTCTGCAACAGCGTCGGTATTCTACAGCAGTATTCTACGCCCAGTAAATTTCCCGGTTTTGATCGCATCGGTACCCCGCAGCCACATCAATCTCAAGAAGGTTCTTACATATTTTGATACATATTGATAATACAATGTTATGTTAAACATACGTGTTGATTATAAGTCACAATTCGTTCGTTTTAGATTACGCTGCCTTATTTGCGAATCTTATTGCAAGGTGTGCCAAAGATATAGATACATTAATAGAAAGTTTGCCAAGCGAGGAGTCGTCGCAGGAGCTACAAGTAGCCAGTCTTGGCAGACTCGAACAGGAGAATCAACAGGCTGGTGAGCAATTGGAAGAGGTGGTAAGACAGGGCGAGGCGCTTCTTCAGCGAATTCAAGCGGCTCTACAGGATATCGCACAAAGTCAGTTAGATATGCAAAATCCCACATCGACGACTGTGATCAACATGAATCTCAACAGTTCTAATATAAAACAAGAGAGCCTCAGTTCTATAAACACTGTGCCTTCAAATAATACACATCAGATATCAGATCCTTCACCTAATTCGATAAATCAATGACAGCTTTATGATTTATTGTAATTAGGAAATTATTTGTAAAGTAACGTCTTACAGTCTATAAAATCAAATGAGTATATCAATTTCATGTTCGAAAGACGACTACAATTACTACTACAATTAATTATACGGTAAATTTCATTTATACAAAAATATTGCTTGAGACAATAAATGGAACATTAGTTTGTCACAGTATTTTAGTAAGATTACTTATATTTGTAACAAAAATATAAATTTGATATATTAGAATTGTTTACATGTATTAAAATTAAAGAAAACAATATCGCAATTATCGAAGAAAGTAGTTTTGTTACTGTGAGCACTTTAGAAGATATCATATATTCATCTCAGTCTGTATTTATTTAGAACTAATTCTAGTATTTTACATTATATATGTTAATTAGGCATATAATGTAGGTGAAAGAAAGAAAATAAGTAATGGAAATTTTTGGCACAACAATATTTGGAGTTTTATTTCATGCAATTTCTCTTACTTAACAATAGATTTGTCAATCAATTTAACATCTCTAATTCTCGCAATCGTAATTCTTGGAAAGAAAGAAAATTTTTAGAAATGTAGAAAATTCTTGACTGAAAAATTCCTGCAGTTTTAGATAATACAATCTCCTTGTTGATTATGTTCTCCTGATGAATGTTGTCAGTTTTCGAAATTTCTGATTTTTGCAGATTTAGTATTTATCGATTGCCGAAATTACCACTTAAATTATCAAGAAGAATGTTGTCTGTCACCAATACAATATTTGTTTTATCTATTTGTTTGCATACAATATTCGATACTAAATTCATATGTGTTTATACATAATATTGTGCAAAATAAATTAATATTAATGAAAAAAATCATTAAAAGATGTTACGAGTATTGATTCGTAAACCTTATTGTAAACTTTTAAAATCTTACAACCATGCATTCAACTCGCAAACTCGACGTTTAGCCCGTTTAGGTTACATCAGGTAATTACAGTGATAAATCAAAATTCTAAATAGTCTAAAATATTTAATCATATAATATAAATAAAAAAACACACAACAGTGTCTAATGTTTCATCATTCTTCTTATAAATTTTATATTATATATAAAATATGTTTACAATGATTTTGTAGAGTAATGTTAGTTTGACACATTAATTT
This sequence comes from Temnothorax curvispinosus, assembly GCF_003070985.1. NCBI lineage: Eukaryota > Metazoa > Arthropoda > Insecta > Hymenoptera > Formicidae > Temnothorax > Temnothorax curvispinosus. Next base: position 599,563 of record NW_020221295.1, read on the forward strand.
CACAAAAATCATATACAGCTCAACACGGAAAAAATCGGGAAGTGGTGATTTCCATCGAGCAGATGCGTGTATCGATAAACCGATAAAATGGCCGAGCGGAAAGAGGATCAGTTTTGATTTCCACGAAGAAACCGAAGCTGCTATGAATGAGCAGATAAACGTGGAGCTGATGGCGTTTTATTATTATTTATCAATGGTAGGCATGATCCCTTTTATCACGTTTCAATTTAAATACAAGAGATTAGAGCTTTATTTACATGACTCACAGATTTAATTTCTTTAATCACTAAATAATTGTACATAATAACGAATAATAATATTGTCCTTTTTCTAATCGTTCATAGTTATATTTATTTTTTAATTACATTTTTAAGTATGTTTTACACTTGTTTAAAGCACTATTTTGCTTGTAGTTGTAAACTATTGCTGTAATTAACATGCTCTTCTCCTTATGGTATAACATTGAGTAATTTTATTGTTATTTTATGAGAATTTATAAAATTTATGCAGGCTGCATATTTTGGTCGTGTGGACGTTGCTTTACCCGGATGCAAGTCATTCTTCACGCAGATGCATCACGAGGAATATAAGCACGCATTGAAATTTTTTAACTACATACAAATGCGAGGTGGCAAAGTGCATTTGTGTGCAATATCGCCGCCGGACGATCAAGATTGGAAATGTCCGTTGCACGCATTTAAAGTAAATCTGTTTTGAACAGTCGAGCCCGTTGCGATTTAAAATAATTAAAATATTATGCAATGTAATATTTTAAGAATTACAATACATCTTAAGAATTAGATAATCCTTAATTAGAATCAGATGAATTAATTCTTCCATATTATAATAAGAGCTTCTCATTTAGTAATAACCGATTGGGCTCTAGAAGCAAAATGCAATTAATTAAACATTGTTAATTATTAATTAATATCTTTTGTCTGTATAAATTTTATGTAGACAGCATTGCAGCTGGAAATCGAAGTTAGTAGAAAACTGGTCGCGGTGAACGCTACAGCGGAGAAGTACGGTGACCTGAACGCGAGTGACTTCATCATCACCGGCTTCATGGAAGATCAGATGAAAAGCGTGAATGAATTGGGAAGATTAACGACCGTGCTGTCGGGTGTTGGAGATCAAGCACTGGCGCGATTCATATTTGACAAGGATCTGCTAAAAAAATGTTCTGAAAAGTAAATCCGAGCGAAGAAAGTTCGACAAATAGCTGTATGTGTCCTCTTATGGAATTATTTTCGACACAATATTCTTATATTGCTGTTTTTGTACATATATTGTCGTTTTTTGCTATGTTCTTTATAAAGTACACTTTTATAAAATTTTCTAATCGAAAAAAGCATATTATTGAAATGGGACTCGATTGAACGATTTAAAATGAAAATATCTGATTGGCTGGTCCAGTGGATGAACTCCAGGCACCGGGGCCTGTGAGTGGCTATGGTCAATCGCAACGTGGTCAAACGGGACGCTCAAACGGGACGCTCGATGATTGGTCGTACTGAGCGCGTTCAGCAGACATAACTGTTGAGTTCGTCTTATCAACACTCCTCGTTGATTGGTTGGTTCTAACAGTAAGAGCCAATCACGTTCGACTGCTACTGAGCGGCTTGGTTATATCTGCCGAACGCGACTATTCTAACCTCCAATTCGCAATCCTCGATAACAATTAAATGGAAACGCACCTTGTGAAACTATCATGACACATGGCGAGATTGGCGATTGGAAATCTGGAAATATAGTGGGGAAATATGCAGCATGGCCGCCATGGTCCCGAACGTCGTTGTCGTCGTTGATTAGTTGGGCAATCGACGAGGGGGGTCAAGGTATTTAATCAAGGTTGCTAAATGCTGACAGTGCACGTTAATTAGACGCGCGTCTCAGCACCATTAATTCGCAGCGACCAGACTCGCGCTTCGCTGCCACGTACTTCCGGGACATCGGACGATCTTTCCATTCATTTTTTTCTCATTTTTTTTCTATACACAATTTTCTCGCACGCGGCGCGTGATAAGATAAGGGAATCCCTCCTTAATCTTTCCTCTAGTGCCCTCCTTCCACCTGTGGATGCGGTTTGCCTGTCGTCGGAAGGAATGCACCATCCCTTTGTTGCTGAGCGTATCCTCTCGCGTAAGCTAATTTCGAGCTTTAAAGAGTGATTCGCGTGTCGCGATTGGATTCCGCTTGAAAAGCTTGACAGCGATAAGTTTCACTCTTCGCTGCCGGGTAAGTTGAATGATGGCGAGCGATCTGTCGAGCGGCTGCACGGACACGATCGACATCCTAGACGACGAGAAGGAGGAGGGTGAGATCTCGTTGGAGGATGTCAGCTCGTCCGAGGAGGGCGGGATGGGCCACTTAACCAGCAGCTACGTCGTCGGCAGGACGCGCCCGTGCCCCGACTGCAAGTCCTGGGGCGAATGCGCGACCTGGTGCAACGCGACGTATCATCCTAAGAACAGGAGAGGTAAAGTCATGCTGGACCTGTCGGTTCATTCGAGATATGCTTCTTTTTCTTCAGCTGCATTTTGCATTTGCGTTGAGAGACTCGAACATTTCCTCGAACTTTTCTGTTTGTTTATCTATACACTTGGTTGATAGATTCTCTGGAAATACATATAATAACAAAGAAGCAATAACACCTGTTATGATCTTCTGACGGAGACCGTTGTGTACTTTAACATAATTTGCTTTGATTATTATTGTTGCTACAATAGTCTGTGTATACTTTTAATCTTTATCTTATCTTTCTATTATAATACAATTGAAAGTAAGAAATTTTGCAGAGATTGCTATTAATGAATTATTCTTGAGAGAAAGAAGTCTTACGAGTCTGAACGTGCAATGAAAAATGTGTCTTTCAATGGAGAAATATAAATAATTATTAAAATGATTCTTATCCACAGTAGTATATTGTTTTAATCAAGTAGCAGTTAATCTTATTTTATAAGATCCAGTCAAAGGGAAGGAAAATCGTCACCATGTCAGGGAAACGGGATGTGCCGCAACGAAGCACGTGGCGTCGACGTTGCAAGAGAAAAACGACGACGACGACCTAGTGCCTATCTCTAGCGACAGCGACATGGAAATCGTCGGTCTCACAGACACGTCCAATCGAGCGAAAGCCAAAGTAAAAAAGAAAAAGCGTAAAAAAAGGAAATACGAACCCCTCACTCTCGACGAGTTGCTTTCTCCGTCCTCCATCGATCTGTCTATAGCAGAAGTCGGCGCGCTGAAAATATATAGGGAAGTAAGTCCGGCGCACAGACCGAGCGGCAGATCAAAGATGATTACAAAATCGCCGGTTCGAAGATACAGATCGCCAGTGGTGGCACGAGCGTCGTTCCAATCGTCCCGATCTCCAGTGAGTCATCCCAGATCGCCGATACAGAAGAGATCCCTGCGAAACGCCAGATCGCCGAAACGTAGTCCCCGGCGTCACTCGCCCGTGAGAGCGGCGAAGAGACCGCCGCCGAAGCTGAGCTCGCCGCCGTTCGCTCGTTCCCATGTCTCAGAGAGACACGACGACGTGACGCGGTTGTTGAAAAAGGTCAAGCACCTGGATTCCTCCATAACCACGCACTCGTCGGAGCCGAGCGTCAACCGGAGTAAAGAATCGTCGTCGCTGAAGGAAAAGCTGTCGAACATACTAAAGGGAGCTGGCATCGACGACCACGCTGTGCAACTCAAGGAAAAATTGAAGTCCGAGACGATCAATGACGCCGACGACGAGGAAGATCTAGCGTTGCTGCGACAAAAGGCATTGGAAACAAAGCAGAAGAAGTCTAACGGATCTTCGGACCATCTGACGGATGTAGAATCGGAGAACAGATCGGCCGACGACAGAGTGAATGACGATCAGGACGAGGAGGCTTTGCAGCTGCGAATGATCGCGCTCCGCTCGGCGGTAATGAAGAAACATCAGAATCGGGTTCAGCGTGGCATTAAGGCCAAGAGATCCACCCGCAGCGAGAGTCCGTTTAGTTCGAGTTTCCTCGACGACATCCCCGTGCCCGGCGACGAGCTGTTGAAGTATGCGTCGCCGCCGTGCACACCGCCGTGCGACAGCAATCACATCGAGGACATGGATCTGGACACCGACGTCGAGAGGGAGAAGGAGAAGCTGCCGTACTCGCCGACCGACAAAATCGAGAACATATCTATCGACACAGCGTTGCTCGGTATCGAGCCATCCGACGTGTCGTTCATTAACGTAAACGAGACGATCGGTAGCCCGGTCTTCGACGACGCGCAGGACGAACTCGCGACGAACAGGGTCACGCCTTACTACGACGGGACTTACTTGCCTTACCAGGTACCACCGGCTACGCAGTACTGTTCGTATTCGCCATCGCGGTACGGCAGCGAGACATACCATTCGGATCTTAACAACGCGGTCGGAAAAGGGCCAGAAAATCTTCATGGCGACGATGTCGTATGTGATCTGATAGATGGAATTTGCTGTCAGGAAGGAACCTATTCCTCGACGAGCATCATGTCGAATACATCTCACGCTCTTCCAGCGTCTGAGAGTCTTCTCGCGCCTTCTGTCTCTCCCCACGACACTCTCGCTTCTTCGCCTCAGATGCAGCAGATCGTGGAGCAACCCACCAACGACGGTATTGTATTTGTGAATGTGAACTCCGCATTCAGAAATGGCAAGTCTGTCTACGAAACGCAGACAACTCCCGAATATTCCGTTACAGGTGCTCCAACAACAACGGTGTATGCTGAATCAATGTCGCCTAACGAATCGATGATAACGATCGACGATCTTCCGGAGAACGACGCGGATCCGTTGAGCTCTCCCAACGTCGCTCTTGGCGACGATAGAAATTTACCGGCCACGGAATACATTCCAAAGGAAGCGGCACCGTGTCGAGCCGCCGCGGAGGAACCTCTGTATATGCAAGGTATTCCAGATATTACTAAGGAAACGAATAAGATACCAACGTTGATCAATAGGACGCTGGTACCCGCGCCGATCTTAAGATCGAACAGGCAGTTGCGACGACAAACGCGTCAGGACGCGCTTCTGAAGAAGCGCGAAACGCCGATTTCGGAGCCGACTTTTAAGAGTGCTGAGATGCAACCGGTGACCATTACTGCCACGGATGCGAGTAGCAGCGTCTTCAAGCCGATAAAATTGCAAGTAGCGAAAAAATCCGCGCCCGTATTGTCGGCGTCTGCCACATTCGACGATTCGATGAACGAGTCTCTGGATGTGTTAGAGAATCAAAAAGATTCGCCTGGAAAAAATCACGAGGCAAGTGAGCCGCAACATCCTGAGACATCCGTCGGTACACCATCCGCGAGTAGTAAAGCCGCTCCAACGCGGAGCAAGAAGCGGAAACGCGCCAAAAAGAACTGCCGCAAAAGTCCTGACACCGCGCAATTGCTTGAGAAAGAAAAAAGCCCATGTTTGGATGCTGGTGTAAATAAAAATACGGATATTGTGGATGCGTCCGTTCCAGATCGACAAACTGTAACCGAATCAGATCAGAGCAAAAGCAACGATAATGCTGATGCGCAGGAGAGCTCGATGGGAAATGGAGAATCGTTAAGATTGCAAAGTGTCACTGATACTCAGGAGCCTGTTAACTCCGATGATGTTTTGACAAAGAGGAGAGATAAGGACAAGAACAATTACACGGCGCTGTCAGTGCGCATTGAACAATCGCAAGAGGAACAGATCGAATCACATTGTTTGTCAACAAATCCCGCGCCAGACAATTCCGACTCTACTAGCGTGTCTGACAAAGCCATCAATACGATGAAAAGCGATAGCAATAGGAGACAAAGCATTGACGAGGACGAGGACGAGTTACGCGCCATCTTACTAGCTTCTCTAAAACGAACGAAGTCAACAGATATCAGTCCTTCAGTTATCCCAGTCATTTCTGTTACAAGCTCTGCTGCGACGAATGTCCAAACGCCTGCATTAAAAACGTTGGCAGGTACCATGCCATCCGCGGCTAACGCGACGAGCACGGCGAGCAATAACGCTTCGTCGTTACCGTCGAGACCATTAACTTCGTTGGAAACCGTAAAGAAGAAGATTAACGACGTACCCGTCTCGGTGCAAAATGGAAGCAGGAAAAGAAGCAGCAGTCTGGACACAGCAAAGAGTCTGCCGAAGAAAATGGCGAGAAAAACGCTCACGAGCACGAAAGTGGTGAACAACGCTAAGAAAAAATATCAGAATATGATTGTGCAGAGGAGGCTGAATCTACGAAAGCTCGATAACAGTTCCTCGATAACGAATTCTAATGAGAATGTGTGGCCCAACGCTGGCGCATCAAAGATATCGTTACACGCACCCGACACTCAGCGATTTGTGATAAGTTTAGGTTCCGACTCGGACAGCGAGTCCGAGGATGAGAGAAACGAGCCTGTTCCCGTCGCAGAGAAGCATCAGATGCCTCAGGAGATCCCCGCCGACTTTGAGAAGAACTTGAATAAGTTTCTGCGCGACGTGAGAACCGAACAGGAACAATCCGCGGCCGCAGCAAAGTCATCCAGTTCGGCCACGCAAGCGACAAAACAAGACGTGCCATCAACGGATAAGGGTCCATCTAATATGCACACGCCATTGGTAAGACAATTATGTATTACGTCTGATTGCCTTTTTGTGCGAGTAATTTAGAAATTGATATTATCTAGACGTAATTTTTGAGAATTTATTACTGAAGAAGACACTGACCAATCATAGGAACTTTCTTAATTCATTCTGCAGACTTTCTTACTTTGTTATAGGCTGTGAGGCACCTTCCTGTATCACAGCAAGAGGAATATCGTCGATTGAAGCAACAGATCTTGGAGCGCGAAAAGTTAAAACTGCAGAGGAAGGTAGCAAGTAATAATAGTAATAGTAATGGTAGTAGTAGCAGTAATAAATTATTAAACGCTGACGTAGCAAGTTTGCCAGTAAAGTCCTTGCCACTGTGCGAAAAGAAAATGCTTATTAAACAAAATCAAGATAAATTAAAAACGCCAGAGAAAAATTCCCAGGAATTGTCAATAGAAGTCAGAAGAAAAAGCGACGATTTGGCGAGAGGCACATCGGAATCAAACGTATGTCGCATATCTGCTGACAAAAAACTTTCAGCGAATATCGCTAAACATACTAATTTCACGCATCTGCAAACTAAAAGCAATAAAAAAGCGATACCAAACAATCTTAGCATTCGAATTTCTAACGTTACCGCTCCGAGTTCCACCGGAGCAAGTACGAGAACAGTCGAAGACCGCGAGAAGCAATCTGCGAAAGATAAACAGCAACATAGATCGGCCTTGAGAGCGTTAAGCAAAGAAGAGATAAATCGTAAATGTGTGCAAGTACTGTTGAAGCCAGACACGGTCGAGCGAGTCGTCACTATAAGTGACAAATCGGCCTTGCAGCACGACACGATAATAAGCGTCGATCAAAATAAAAATCCGGCCGAGCCAGATGATAATACAGAAATTATAAATGAAAAAAATTTAAATAATGTCGATGACAATAATACTAGTAATTTTTCTAACGCCTCTACCGTGAAGCTTTTCAATTTATCCGTGAATTCGAGCGATAGTCGGCACGAAGATACGATGGAAACTACAGTCATGCTTTCCCAGTGTGAAGCGGAACGTCAGCGAGAAATTGATCGTAATACTTCAACGTCTGTACTTACAGAAAATAATAATAGCAACAACGCCTCTCGTCAATCTGACACAATTGCTGATGATAATAATGGTAACGCGAGTGACGTTTGGGATACGCTTAAAAAGGACGTTAAAGCGGAATTGGAGTCCTTGACGAGTCTTTCAAAATTGGAGCAAGAGCGATACTTGAGAGAAACCGAGAACAAATTAGTTACGAGACGGTAATTATATCTACATAAGAATTTCGCGAAGAAACAAACTATAAATAATGAGTAATGTGCAACAAAGTTTCAATATTAAATTTATGTTACGTATATGGTGCAGGTATATGGTCTTAGATCATTTAGCAGAAATGTCGGGGAACCTTCGTCAGTGGGACATGGAGAAGGACGTGCAGATTATCCTGGCCAGCGAAGTGAGAAAACTTAAGGAACAACTGAAGATAGCCGAGGAAAAATTACAACAGCAGCGCGATCGCGTTAGTAGCATGGGCCCAAAGGTTTCAACCGCACGTCAAAAGATCAATGCTGGACGGCGCGAGTGCTTCAAGCTATCTAGAATTTGTTCGACCCTAGGTAACCGGCTCATGGGAAAAAACTACAAGTACGCAAGTATAAGAGTCTTAGGCGCGTGAGCGCGTAGTTAACATAATAATGTGTAATATATACATATACATAATAACATACATATAATAATTTAAATATCTTACATTGTATGCACAATTAAAGAGATTAATTCTTACGTGTCTTTTTAGTGTATTTTGACTATGAAGATTGTTCTTTTAGGTTGCCAGAGGCAGTAGCTCAACTTTTGAGTGATAAGCTTAAGGAGATTGCTAATCATACCCGTCAGATTACCAAGAAGAAGCGATTCCAATCTAATGATATTTCTGAAAATTCCTATTCTAGTTTGTTACAAGAAACCTCCGAGTTATCTAGGTACACGTGCACTGAGGAGAATTTGTCGTTGCAAGAACAACCAACGAATAATGCAAATGTGATTGATGAGGCGGGATCAAAGAGCGATATTTCTCACTCGACGCAATCTAATGAAGATAAGAGTTTATCGATATTAGAAACTTTGTTGGATTTCTCGCAAACGGTTCCATTCCAATCGACACCAGAGAAGAGGGAAGAAACATCAGTAAATCCATCGGAACATCGTAACGAAGAACAAATGATATTCCTTAATCAAGATAGTGCGTCATCGTCCGAACCAAAGCTGTACCAAAGTAATCCTACAGAACAAAATAATAAGCATACGGAAGAAAGTAGAACGGTCGAGTCTGATCCCGCCGCATCTTCAGAACTAATGTCATCAGCGATGGATTCTTCAAATCAAGAATACAATGAACAAAATAATAAGAGAGTCTCGCCACAACTGCCATCACCATCACCATCAGCATCGCCATCATCGCCATCGCCATCGCTATCACCTCCGCCATCGCCATCGCCATCGCCATCGCCATTGCGATCGCGATTACCATCGCCGACAACAATGACGACAGATACAACAACGACAAATACAACGATGACGACGACGACGACGACGACGACGACGAGGACGACGAAAACGATTGCACCTTATGTATCGATATTGATGCATTTAAAGAAGCCAAGGTGAGTCTTTTGAAAAATGGTCACGATACTCGATCGTTAAAGCCTCTTGCACAATAGGCGATAGCGATAGCGATAGCGACAATTACAAAGGTGCCGACAAAACTGTCGCTATCGCTATCGCCTATTGTGCAAGAGGCTTAACTGTCTGTGGATTGTGCTAAAAATCTTAAGATTTTTGTGGTTTCTGTTACTTTTCACGCCAGGAACATCAATCCCCATGGAATCCTGTGTCCGTACGAATTAATGGGCATTTGCAGGGATGAGGATTGCCAATATATTCACCAGTCGAGGAATCAAATCTGAAATAATACGTTACATACTACTGAACATAATCAACGTGACATACGTAAGGTGGTTCTAATTTCTCGTCAAATGTGTCAATGTGGATTGTACACTTTATGTTGATAGAGCATCGGCTCGCAGATTTCATAAGTTCGCGCGTTTGGTTTCTTGATTATCTTGACTTTTGAATTCTAATCGCTTACGATATATGTTATATATAAGATAGAATCGCGTACAAAAGTAAAAATAAATGTACAGTAGCTTTGATCGTTCCCCTTCAAGCAAGTGTCTTTGATTTCGCATTTGCAGGTATCATCGATTATCGTCTAGGAAGTAGATATATCGATATAGGCGGGATTATGTTATGCAGAGCCAACACCCGAAGATCGGTAAGTTGTCTTCATCCATGGCAGGCTCTATAGTGCACAGTACTGAAATTATGAAATTATTTCGCAAACATCTTACATTTTACGTAAGATCTCTTTTTTAAAAAAGAAAGTCGTGCCACTACGGGGTTTCGAGCGGCATATTTTATCGAAAGTTTAAAAAGAATGTCTACGAGTGTATATATTTTTTATAACTGTAAGAAAAAAAAGTGTCATAAACTGCAAGATCAGTGTGGTAAAGATAGAAGAAGAATCTATTGACCATACTAAGAAGACTAAATATCGAAAAGAAGACAAGTCCAGCAATTACGGATCATCAATGGACAGTTATTTTTTTCTTCGTACTTCGATATAAGTTACCTCATATTAAGGAATCTTGTACCTGTATAATAAAAGTTGAATATTTTTTTCTTAAGTAGAGTATAAATCAATTACGTATCCCCTCATACATTGAACTATAGCCCCTCCCTTACATAAGTTTCTATAATTATTATCTCTCTTAACTATAATTCACTAGGAATATACAGTCGTAATAATTGTTTAATTTCCAATTTCAAATATTATAAGACTTTAATTTTACTCTAGAAGATTGATCTTTATTTTTCTTCATTCGCCGTATTTATTGCCGGGGAAAGCGCCCTGAGTTTTGTATTTGTGCCAAGGTAATCTGCCTGTAAGTCTAAGTTCATCCCAGTGTTCTACCCAGGCCTTCGGACATATGGACGTGAAAACATCTTTAAACCACGTGCATGCTTCAGAACCTTCACCTAAAATATGCTGACAGCGATAAAAGTCGGTATACATTACGAAGCATCTCTGCGTCTGATTTTGTTGCTGAAATCTGCGAACGGATAACGGAAGTGACGAAGAAAGTATTATCCTTGAATTAATTAATACCTCAATCATGTGTACCTTGGGTCATTACCAGGAGAATATTTAAATTCCTGCGATTTAAACTCCTTGTGAATCTCATCCTTCTTTTTGAGACGAGGATTATCTTCATCTACGATAGTTATCTTTTTCTTTGAAGCCCCCTTTTCCCTTGTTTCATGATTTTTCATTGAGGATGGATTATCAACTTTTTCCTCCATTTCCTTTAGACAACACAATCACGTGTGCTTCACGATAATAATAATAATTCTGTTACATATCTTAAAACCCTCTTTAAAAATGTTGAGCCATCCTGTCATTTCTAAATTTTCTCTCGCTGTTTTTCACTTGTTCAAATTTTATCTATACATACGGCGATTATAATTAAATTAGCGTCTTTATTGACATGAGACCGATCGTATAAAGCAGTACAAAAAGATTTCCTAAAATAGCATACAACGCGCAATGCATAATTAATCACAGCTAACATAAGGCCATTATCTTTTACATATGTGATGCTGAAGCGTTTCCAACGTGTGTGGATCAAATAAATCTAAGTCATTTCAGGTAACGCACACTATACAGCAGCATATATCGTTTTTACAAGAAAACAATTCTCTGATACAAATTGTGATACATACAAGAGAACAAGCGCTAGCGACTAATGCGTGAATCGCATGAATCAAGATATAACATTAAGCTTCCCGGCGAACACATTGTGGTAAACAAATAAAATCTACAATGAGATTTATTTTTCAATATTATACGCCGAGCGGTATATAAATATAATATACGCGCATATATGAACAATTTATATATAATATAAAAATATTATCCACGTATGTATATGTCAGTATTATCATTCTAAGATTAAGAACACACTTTCATTATTTCTTGTATAGAAGTGTTGCATATTATCATTTCAAGCTTTATAGAAATGCGTTTTTTCACATTTTATATTCAGTCATAAGAGATAGACTCTTGGTAGAATTTATGAAGCTCTAAAAATAGTTTGCGTATAACAGAATTGCAAACTTTCAAAATTATTTAATATGATATGATAACCGAGAAAAAGCTACATTTAACAACCAACATTAATATCTCATCAATCTGACGATGTCTCCAAAAAAACCACAGTTTGCTTATATATATCTATATAATCATTGAATCATGTATAATTATGAATACGCAATTATATCAGAAGTTAACAAGTGGAGAATAATTTTCAGTAAAGTTATAGATTCATATTAAGGTGTGTAATTTTAAAATACAATACTATAATGTTACATTATTGTCCACTTGATACTTCTATCATTAAAGGCACTATTCAGGTCCCAATATTAATCAGTTAATCGACATCGGGATTAGGATTACATAGTCCTTGCATCCCTTCGATTCCTTATTTCTTCTTTCATTCTTTTTGGAGCACATCTCGTGCATAGATAATAATCGCGTCGTAGATAATAACATTTCTCAAAATAAAAATACCTAAATATTACAGTTTCGATGGATATGTCAAGATTGATATTAAGACAAAGATATGTGAACGAAGTTGTCTTAGGTTTCTTCGATATATGTATGTATGTATATTCATATATACAGATCTGGTTACTATCGCATTAATGTTTAACGTTACATTCCCTGGTTAATTTGGACCCAAGGAATGTGCCACGAAGAAGAATTATTAATGCAGAACACCCTGTTTATATGTTTCAATTAGTGAATCGGTTGACTAAAGAGCAAAGAAAGTATCGACAGGACCAGCCTATCTTCGAATGAATGATTCTGTAGACATTTGTGTGACAACGTGACAGCATGAATAAACCCTACGTTATTTGCGCCGATTGTAATTATCTCAACGACGAGAGGTATGGTTGACAAGTCATACGCTGTACCGGCTGATAAAGTCTTCTTTGTACTGGACTGGCAGTAATATTACTATTCTGCTCGAAATTTGGATCCCTGGATAAATCGGCGGTGGCCATTTCCGCGGGACGATTTTCCTGGAACGGGGAATCTCCGTTTCCGACCTGAGACTGCGCAGCAGCCTCGTTCCTCTTACGATATTTCGTCGAGTACTTGTAAAAATCCGACATCTCAAAAGGCTTTGTCACTTCTCTGTATGGCTGATACTTTCCCGGTTGCACGACCGTGCAGTTTTGCGGCGAACCCAATGGTCGTATCGCGTTATCGCAGACGTCCACGGATGGCTTCGATTCGGCTGGTATCTCCAATACCTTTGGCCTCGTTGGGGGCTGATCGTAACGAGAATGAGACTGCGCGTGCTGCCGCTCTTCGGGCTTGTCCCTCTTGTGACGGTTCACCGGACTCATCGGCGGCGGTGGTCCGCCGGTCGTCTGACTGTCTCTCGCGTTTTCGTTAGTAGCAGTCCTGATACGAGCAAGCGGAGGACTCGACTGATAATGCGCGTTTTTTCTCGCGTCGACCAGGTTGTGATCCAAGCACGTACTCGCTCCCGCATCCAATGACGTTTCGTACCACTCCTTTTGACGACTCTTACGATTATTATTGGCGTACTCCGACGTGTCCTTGCTGTCGTGCGAATCATGCGAGTGACTCGACTGCCAGGTCTCCACGCTTCCCAATGACTGTGTGCGCAGCAGCATCTTATTGTTGTTCGCCGACGTTTGTTGCTCGGACAACGGCAACAGGTGAACGGAGTGATGCTGATGAGATGACGCGGTAACGTTGCTGCTCGACGAGCTTTTAGTACACGCGACCGCGACCGTGCGATAACGCGATTGCGTATCTAAATTTGTACAACCGACACCACCGTTGTGCTGAGCACTTCTGCGTCTGCGATCCAAACTGCCGAATCTATCAGGCTCGTCCATGCTCACCCAGTGGATGTCGTCGTTGTGGCGCACCCAGTAGCCGGATGACAATTGCGACTCGATCGATGTACTGCCACCGCTGTGCCGCGAGATGTTCTTGATACAGGACGGTAATGACGAATCACGATCTCGCCTCGGTAAAATCTGCTGAGATTGCGCGCTGCTCTTATAGTAGGCCTGGTAATCGATGGGCAAGTAATGAGACGAGCGAAAATCTCTGTCGTAGGTTCCCTGACCACTTCTCCGTACAAAATCCGCATTATCCAAATGCTTGTAGGACTCGAAGGAATTTGTGTAATGTAGTCTGTGGGGTTGCTGCAGTTGATCCTGCAATTGCTGTTGCTTCTGCAGATGCTGAAATTGACGATAGCGCATTTGACGCTCGTCCTCGGTATAGGTGTTCGGCACATAAGGTCGATACGTTCTCTCGGCGTCCGGGTAATGGCCACGAGATCCGCCGCTCCCATGGGAATATGTGCGCGCGCGATATTGGTCGGGTAAAATGTAGATATTGTGATTGTCATTATGATCGTGCTCCACGATCTTAATGTTCGGTGGTTCGACAGGGCTTACGCCAGGATAAGTGCCACTGTGGTGATGATGACTGCAAACGGTCGGTACGGTTAACTGCTCCTCGTATCCATGCCCGGTATAAGTATTCGATTTGTCTTCGGATGCCAAAGGACTCAAACTAATACCAGGTTCATGAAGTATACTCCTTCCAATAGACTTCAGAGTTGTTATTTCATTTCCTGTTGTATACAATTACGAATTATAGATTAAAGATCTTTATTTTGTAAAATTATTGAAAAATTTGTAATTATAACAACTTTTTTCTCTCACACTTGTACATATATATATACACACACAATACCTGTACTATCTAATGGTGGCCGTGGCTTCTTTGTCCTGTGTTTTACGTTAACATGTGAATGCGGTGGCGTATTGTAACTTCCCGCGTGTACTTGTATCGGTCGCTGTGCTTTGCCACGAGTCTGTCTAATGAAGTTGAGCTCCGTCTCCAACTCTTGTAGTCTTCGTTGACTCTGCTGATAAGCGAGCCTTTGCTTGCGTCGCGTGGCCTTACTTTCCGTAGGGTCGTTAATGATACTCAACGCAGTTTCCACAATCCTAAGCTGTACTTGCCTTTCCAACTCCAATTCTGACTCCTCCTGCGCATGTAAGCAAACGATACCTTCAATCTAGCATACTTGTGTCAATTGTTATACCATTGCATCAGTTTAAAAGAAATCGTGATCTTACAACGTCGGTGGTCTTCAACTTGTTGATCAATTTTTGCGGATATGTAAAGGAAGTGCCTACTTTTCTACGAAAAGCTGGCGGACTTTCGCCAGGCTCCAAAGGTATTTCCGGTGGTAAAACCCCCGTTAGCTCTGCCTCCTCTACGCATAGGTTTTTCAACTCGCTGTTCTTTTGGGCAAGCTTCTCTTGCAAGGCTTCTCTGCGTTGACGCAGCCATTGCAATCTCGCAGACAACGGGTCATCTGCCAAGGTTCCTGGCGCATTTTCGTTTCCTGCCATCACTAGGCAATTGCAAAAGAGTAACTTCAGTTATTATAAAAATTAATTAAAACCACTAAAAGTCGCATTGTACATTGATTGATTGTACTTACCCATATTATTGGACAAGGTGTAGCAAATGGGTCAGCTATAATCTTTATGTTTGTCTGGATCAATGCATCTTGACGATAGCATATCCTAAACTACGAGCCATTTGAGTATTATTATTTGCTAATCAAGATATATAAAGAGAATGTTTACTCATACTTTTTGTATGAGTCTAGCGTTTTTCCTTTGTAAATAAACCCTGAACTACCAGTGGTGAGTAAAGCAAAATCCCCAGTAAAAATTCTCGATGCTCCAAGATTTTCTGTAACACAGCGGAGTTATATTTTTTAATAAACGACAGTTTTTAAAGAGATTCTTTGAAGTTAAGTGCTGCTTCAAAACCCATTTAAAATTTTCTGATCCAAAGATTTCTGGCTCTATCTATTTTATCGTTATTTTTGTACAACTATCTTAATCTCTTCTTAATAAACTTGTAATTCCAAGCTTAAAGACGCTTGGAATTCCACCTTCCTTCGGCTACTCTCAAAGTCCACTGTCTCCTATTCTACTTATCTGTCTTATGATAACGCCTAGGCTAAACGTCGCAAAAATGTGCCGATAACTTTATCAATTTACGAGTGTCAGCCATTTGTGATCGGTTACAAGATTAGACGCCGCTTAAACTGTGCAACAGCGGATTCAGATAATTCTTTCATTCGTAAACTCGGACTGTGTGTCATAACCAATAATTCCAGTATTTAAGGCGAGTTAAGTCAACGCTGAAAATGATCGTGATTTTACCATAGGCTCCTCCAGGAAGGGTTTCAACTTTCAACTTCGACTGGAAAGAGGTAAACACGCTTCAATATCCAGTCCACGGACGACAGCGTCGTTCGGAGTAACGCGCGAAGGAGAGGCTCGACCGAGGAGGAGCAACACCGACTCCCGACTCCGAGCCTGAGTCACGCATTTTTTTTGTCAAGCGTGCACTTTTATCTGTTTCACTTCCCCGGGACACGCTGGTGTACGTACGTACGTACGCTATTGATGACTACCACCAGCTGCACGACGGAAAGGATCCCACTCCCCTTCACCTGGAACGGATTGTTGATTGTTGACGCGGAGAGAAGCTGGGAGTGGACGTGTTCACGTTTTACACTAGGGAGCTAGGGAGTAGGGACCCTCTAAGGTCTCTAGGTTGTGTTTCAGCGAGCGGGTGCGTTCGGAAAATGTTGGGTTCGAGTTCAAACGTCGATTTATTCAAGCAGTTTGTTTTTCATAACTGAATTCTTCTTGCACTTTTCATCTTTTCCTTTTTTCCTGCTTCGATTATATATCTATTTTATTTCAGGTGGAGAAGTAATACTGAAAAACTACGAAGAACGGATCTGATGAAGATAGGTTTGTTCTTTTTGAGCTGAACTCCGTAGTTTTCATCCTTTTTCTTCGACCCTTACGTCCAAATATCGTGTTGGCGCACACTGCACATAAAGTTATTTAATTGTAAAAAATATAAAATTTTAATCGATAAAACGCTCAATAATTAACGTTATCGTACATTTTTAATTGATTCGGAATGCACGTTGAGATTCGTGGTGCCGCATAGCATGACTTTTAGTAGCTAAACCTGCTAAACCGTGATATTTTGCCCTAATTGGATCGGAAATTCACAATAAAAGGAAGGAAAATAATTTTAACATTTAATTGTGTCGATTTGAGTTCAATACCATATATATATACTTATCTAAAAAAAAATTGACGCGCATATATGTCTTGAGTAACTTAAAAATATGTAAGCTTATATTATTTCAGTTCTAATGCTTTTTTGGCTGTCCGGTTTAGAATTAGTTACAAAAGCAGAATGCTCTCTCATGTATGTGTACATACATACATATGCGCGGCGCTGCACTTCTGGGCCCGTATGTCTATTACAGTGTATACATACACATCAGCCTGCGTGCGCCGTGCAGGGCGAATGACTTTTTAAAAACGCGCGGTGAAGAGAGAGAGAAAGAGTGGGAGGGGGGGAGAAAGAGAGAGAGAGAGAAAGAGAGAGAGAGAGAGAGAGAGAGAGAGAGAGAGAGAGAGAGAAGCGGAAACGCCGCGGACGTAGGAGGAGTCAACGATCGGGTAACGTCGCGGTAACGTCGTCGTCGGGCTCGTCGGCGTGGACGACGACGGCGGTGTCGCGGGTGCACGAACCCGTCGCGAACGGGATCAACGAGAGGCGCGCGATTAATCGATGCCGTGGCCGCGATGCGCGCCGAGGCCGTGCCGCCGCCGTGCGACGGCCGAGACGTTAATCAAACCGTCGATTGACCGAGCGAATAGGCGAGCGTGCGTATTCCGGATTCCGGGGGACGGGGCGGCCGCGCACCTTCCCTCGAGCGAGCGCGAAGGGCGGATAGAGGGATAGAGAAAGATAACGAGAGAGAGAGAGAGAGAGTAGAGAGTGAGAGAAGAGAAGAGGAGGGAGAACGAGCGTGTAAAAGCGAATTGAATTCCTACGCTCGGCGGTAACGTACGGTGCCGGAACTGCAGCCAGTGCCGCCCGATAAACCATCCGTTTCTTTCCGCGCGACGGCGGATCGCGGATCGCGGGAGGGCCGACGAGAGAGACGGACCGAGAGGGAGAGTGAGAGGGAACAATTGGGAGGGTTAGATGAAGGGAGGGAGTACGTTTCGATAGAGCGAGCGCGAACGGCGAGCGCAGCGACGAGGAATCCGGAGTCCGGAGTCCGGAGTAGGTACGATCGAGGGGAGCGATCAGCGACCGATTGGGTAGCGTGCGTCGAGAAGCCGAAGGATCGCCTCACGATGGACGAGTGCATGCTGAACGACTTGTTGGAGTGCTCGGTATGCCTGGAGCGGCTCGACACGTCCAGCAAGGTGCTGCCGTGCCAGCACACGTTCTGCAAGAAGTGCCTGGAGGAGATCGTTAGCACCCATCGCGAGCTACGCTGCCCGGAATGCCGCGTCCTCGTGGACGCCAAGGTGGACGACCTGCCGCCGAACGTGTTGCTGATGCGCATCCTCGAAGGGATGCGCAACGCCGCGCCGAAGAACCAGGCCAAGTCCGCTCTGCCATTGTCGAGGTCCTCCGGCCCCACCGCCGTCCCCCAACGGCTGTTCGGCGGTCACCAGGTCGCCCCGGCGCCCATCGTCACCGGCAATCTCGCGCCCACCATCGGCTCCGAGCCGGCGGTGCGACACTCCAATGCCGCCGCCAAGCAGGTACACCTGCACAACCAGGCGTACGGAAGGGCGATCTACGATTATGTCTCCAAGGTGCCAGGGTACGCATTGCCATTCGTACGTTCATGGTTTATGCTTGTGCCTATTCTACTATATGAATATTATTGTTTGTTCTTGCAGCGATTTGAGTTTTAAAAAGGGTGATATAGTCATCCTCCGGAAGAAGATTGATAACAATTGGTATTTCGGGGAATGTGGTAATAATCACGGTGTCTTTCCTCTGTCTTACGTTCAGGTATAACGCGAGAATCTTGGAAAAATTGAATGTTTTCATACACTGTAAATTTGAATTCATTGTAATTTGCTTTGTCGCAATTTTCAGGTGATGACGCCTTTGACACCACACGTACCTCAATGTAAAGCGCTATACGATTTTAGGATGACAAATGATGACGAAGATGGTTGTCTAACTTTTAACAAGGTAGGGTCATATGTCTCTAATCACTCGCCGTTGATGTGTCGCCGGCACATATGTATAAACAAAATATATGAGTATGAACGTATTTTAGGGGGAAGTAATCAGCGTTATCAGAAGAGTGGACGAAAATTGGGCAGAAGGTAAACTCTTGGACAGAATTGGTATCTTTCCACTAGCTTTCGTCGAGCTGAACAGCGTCGCTAGAGCTTTGATGAAACTCTCGACCAAGTAAGTAGAACAGTCGATTGATACAGTTGCCGCGCTTTTAAAAAATAAATGTATACGTTAATTAATTTTTTAATCAGCGTACAGCCGGGACCGTCGAGGGTAGCCCCGCCAACTCCGACGAACGAAGAAACCACGCCGTTGATACCAACCGATCACTCGCGTAATGTGCAAACAACGAGCCAGTCTCGACCGCAATTAGTACAGGTATATATTTCTAATGAAAGCGCCTACTCAATATAAGATATGTTTCATGAGACATGTGTTTTGATATTATAATGCACAAATGCTGCACAGGTATCTGATTCTGTCTCAAACGTATCGTCTGGCGGCAGCTCCACGACCACTACTCCGAACACCCCCAACAGTTCGACCACATCCAGCAGTTCCAGTACGGCCCCGAGCAGCCCTGGGAGTCCGGCGACGTCGCCACCCGCGGTCGGCAACAGGCATAACGTTAAACGTCATAGTTTCACTGCCGTCAATACAGGTCATCATGCACATCCCCATCATAGACATAGCGCTGAAATACTTAGTCCTCCGGTAGACAGTGTCCCTAATAACGCCAATAATAGCGGAGGCAATGAGCCGTTTTCCTCCTTACAAGTAAGAAAACCATATCTTCTTTCTGACAATTCTCTTTCTGTATGGATAGCTACATACGCGAACTGCTACCTCGATCAATGTATGGTTCTCTATCGCTTTTGCATTTTAACATCTTTTCTCTCTTTTCCTTTCGTGAAATTTATGCTGAATTTGAATGAACTTCTTTCTATTCTAGACGAGCGGTAGTTGTACGGATCACAGTCTTCGTCACAGGCGAAGTGGCAGCAGCGATCTCGTTCTCGCCCAGGCGTCGCAAAATATACCCGCTGGTCAGACTACCAGCGCATCCGGCGGGACGCATTTACCTGCGGCATACGTAGCATTATATCCATACAAGCCCCAGAAAGCGGACGAGCTTGAGTTACGAAAGGGCGGGATTTACATGGTGACGGAACGCTGTCAGGACGGATGGTTCAAAGGAACGTCCAATCGTACTCAGAAGTGCGGGGTTTTTCCTGGAAACTACGTTGCACCTGCCAAGTACGCATTTACCTTTCAGTCTCTGTCTCGCGGATTAGCCTGATCATTCGCGTTACGATCTTCGATGTATTTGCAGCAGATGTCAACGCGGGCTGTGCCGTGGATCTCCAAACTCACCGAGCCAACATCAAGGTTCGCCACTGTCGAACGCTCCGTCGAACGCTGAGTCACGTTTGGCGGTGACATACACGAAGAGCAAGGGTCCCGCGCCGCAGCCGTATAATCCTCGCACCCTGCCGCCGCCTGAATTACCGCCGCGCGCCATCAGCCCATCCACGACGACTGTGTCTTCGTCCTGGCACGGCGCCGCTCAGTCGAATCAAGGACCGAATCAAGAAACTAGTCCGCCCCGACACAACGACCAGAATGCAGCTGCCACCCCGCTCGGACGCAGTCACAGCGCGGTGATGACGGCAAATATTCGTAAGTACTTAAAATATATCGCGTTGGATTATGGGCGCGCTTTTCGTTGATGTTACAATTATGCCGATATACAATCATGTGTTCCTTTTCAGCTTCCCCCGGTAAACAAATCGCCGTGTCGTCGTCGCTACAACCGGCAGCAGGTATCAATAATGCTAATAATAGCAGCGTTACTATCCCAGCTCCTTCCTCTTCCGTGAGTGACATGAATAGAAGCCCGAATAATACTCTACGTGTAGCAGGCGGTATCGCAACGTCGAATGCAGCTGCGACAGCGTCCAGAACCACGGAAAAGGTATTATTCCTACGATAAGCCTTTATACAAGTGCTATATTTCTTTAATATAGTAATAACGTTGTTTATATATATATATATCTACTTATAAATTACAGCCCAAGGAAAAGAAGGATAAATGCGTCTCTTTGATGCGGCGCTTGACCAATATTAAAAAGTCTAAATCGCCTCCACCTACTACGTACTCGATGGATAATCCTGTATTCGACGACGGTAATTCCGTCAATCCGATGCACGTTCGGTGAGTACACAGTTAATTTAGATTATCGCGAACTTATGTGTCTGTACAATCTGTATTATAATCCAGAAGTCGAGAACAACGTTGATCTGCAAATTGCACGTTCTGATAATCGATCTTGTTTGACATATATCTCACCTAATCCTGCTAATTTCCGTATGCACATACATGCATTATTATGTACATTACGTGTTCTCAGATTGTCAAGCAATTTGTATGAATGTTCGTCGAAGTGTTAGTTCAAATGTTTAAGTAAAAGCGCTACTTTTTTTCTTTTTGTTTGTTAAGATTGTTGCATGATCGTTGCATCACCAATAATTATGCACACGTACAGAATAGATTAATAGGTGGCTAAGCAGCCACCCACGAATAATATTTACATCATCATGCTTTGTGCAGCATGACACAAACTGCACGCCTTGAAATGTTTCTCTAATATTGTGTTGGGACGGGGCGGGTGGGCAAATTGACAATCGCAGATCGGGGTCTTGCCCAAGTCAGTTGCTACAGGTGGTACCTACACAGGAATTAAACGCTTCAAACAGCCCACACCGCTTAGGTCCAGGCTCTGTGCAAGGGCACGTCACATCCTCACAGAGACTGAAATACAAGGAGAGACCCTCCTTACCAGTGTCAGTAACCCAGAGGTTAGTCGTTTGAAATTCTAAATAAGAACCGGGCTCTAAATTCGTGAAAGTCCTCTGCGCGCATATTTTGCCAGCTAGCAGATAAATTAGGATTATTCATGAAATACAAAGGGAACAATCGTTTTGGTATTGGAAAACTGCGACGTTCTTTATATTTTACGACAATTAATAATACAATTGTAGCATTTGTTTACTTTTATGAAAGCACAGGATTACATAGATTATCCGACAATAAACTGTCCTACATAAAATTAATACTTTCTTATTTTAAGCAGTCATTTCTTAATTTTTACGGCGAAGACACACTCCATGTGTAAGTCAATATATGAATTTGAGAATTATATAATTCGGTTTCTTTTTTTTTCTTTTTTTTATATTAGTGTTTGCAATTTATTGCGAGGTAGAACTGCATTTCATTTCAAGGTAAGCTTAGAAATGTCTAGATTTATACAATTTATTTTGCATTGTTGCGTAATTAACAATATATATGTTGTTTTTCATACATCACAAAATTATAGCACACTCTTTTGCACAAAGTAAACTTTTATAGTTAGAGAAACATTGATTGCAGATATTTTGCATGTTTGAAAAATCCCCAATGTGAACTGTGATGAATCCATTAAATGTTTATTACATTTGTTACATAGTTCTTTGTTAATAATTCTCTGTGCAAAATGCCATAATTTAGATATATTTCATTTATTTATGCTTGTGTGATGCTGAACCGTCTGGTATATAACTTTAGCACAAATTACCGCAATTCTCTGCATTAGTAGTGACAGTCTTGTTACATATAGGCTCTTTACTTCCATCTAGATCCAATGAATCCGGTGCAATGGTATGCTCAACCGTTGGAAATCATCATCGCAAGAGTAATTCTCTAGACGCTGGAATGGGAAAGCAAATGAAGCAGCAATCGTCGCGCGACCGGTAGGTATAACATTTGTCCCTCAAATTTCCGAGTTTAACTTTCGTTAACTTGCGCCCGTTAGTCGCAAAATTATAACGTTCCTCGTTGTTTCATGATAATTGTGTTCGATTTCAGCACGGGGTATAGATTCCGTTGTATCGTGCCATATCCGCCTAACAGCGAGTTCGAACTGGAACTACGCGTGGGAGATATAATATACGTGCAGAAGAAGCGCGACGACGGATGGTACAAGGGTATGCAGCAGCGTACCGGTCGTACGGGGCTATTTCCGGCGAGTTTTGTGGAGGCTTTCTGAGACCCGACGCAAAGTCGCCTAGTGTTAGAAACTTGTATATAACTTGGCCTTTTGTGTAAGTATTTACACGACACATTCGGATTCGGGATTACGCCGGTACGGCGTATTTGTCGTTGGTTTTCTCCGCCGCTCTTCGGGATGTTATCGACTTCAAAGCGACTAACACATGCACGCGTATCACGCATGCTGTATCTCGAGCTGTGCAATGTATTTAGAGCCGTTGTGCGAACTTAATGGGCCATTAATTAAACGTGTTGTAATAAACGCGCCGTGTAAATGATCGACGACAGTGTCGAGTTAATAAATGCATTCGCGCGGTGGGTGCAATAGGAAATTTTAGCGCAAAACAATTATGCGTATTTCGCATGTAAATATGTGCAAAAAATGACGAAGGGTAGTACATAATGCTGAAAACTACTCGGAATTTATACTGCCATTGGTTATGCGTAATTGTAACGAGATAACGAATTCATTTTTGCGCGACGTTACTGCCATTTGCGATCTTAAGGGAAGGAATATCGGTTTTCCTTTTTGAGCTACTGATTTCAAACTTGCTATCTTTTTCGACATGCGCGCAATGTATAAAAAAGATTAATATGGGTTGTGTAATAATCATGCTTATGCGCGTGAAGCCATTCATGACACGTAATTAAAAGTAGAATTATGGAATAAACGAAGAGGAAAGAAATTGCGTGTGGAGAAAAGAGGATTTTTCTTAGAAAAATCTAAATATCTCGGGGGGGGGGGGGGGCATACGCACACGTAGACTAATACGAAACAATAAGCGCAAACGACAGTCTGTGCGATGATACGCTTAAATTTCGTCAACAATGTTAAATGTTGGAGTTGTACTTGCGATTGTCTGGATGGGACCGTATTTGTATATGTATAGTCGCTAATCTAACTAAAAGTTGAAATTCCATCATTTTCGACTTTAGAGATTTAAGCGTATTGTTGCACGGATATTTATTTTATCCTGAGATATTTAGGATTATGGATCTGATCCATATTTATTGTCAGTCATACCGGGCTTTATATAATTTTTCTCTTCCTTAATCTGCCATTGTAGACGATCGGCTTATTTGCCACCGATAATTTATTATGCTTGTGTATCGAAAGCTATATTATACGAGAGCACAACCAGTAATTTTATTATTGACATTCAAGACTGGACTACGTTTTAAAATTGTTGATCGAGATTAGGTGAATGTATTATAATGTCTTTTCTTAGCAAAGGAAAATGTTCTATTTTAACGAACAATTCGGATTGTTATAGGCAATTTAGCTAAAGTATTTAGAAAATGGCCTTGATACGCGCAATGTTGATGTATTATTATATACTTTGTATACATCATTTTATAACTCGATTTATAACTTGTTTTCTAATTTATAAAGTCACACAGACATCCATGGCATGATGACGAGTTGGTTGTTTAAACAACTAATTCAGGATAAATAGGAAAATATCCAATAAATTAAAGTGCTTCCATTATCTGATTGCTGATCAGTACGTAGATATAAAATTTTGTTACGTTCTTTATATTTTGTATTATTATTCTTCTATTATTCTTATTAATTGTACAATTTTGCGCAATCGGTTTTTATAAATCTTTATACATATATCGTTAAAAGATATTTTATTGATTACGATTATCATTGTATTAATTATACTATCGTCTTTTAGAGTTTATGATTAAGACGCAAAAGTGTACCTTATTTCGATATGTTATTAATAATTATATACATCAATTGTACATACATTACGCGTGTATAAATAGAGAAGTATACTTGTACATATATATTCGTAATGCTCAATTCATTAACATTTATGCATAAGTAATCCAGCTAACATTTACATATTCGAATTTAGACATGTGTATTGCACAAATCCACATGTAAACGAGAAACTTACACATGTCATATTCGATATAATTTTGATCGCATATGTATACGCGTACGTATATATCCTGGGGATATATATTTATATTAATTATGAACATTTAATGGCACATTTGTATATAATTTTATTGTAACTTGGTATATTATAGAAGTTTGCAGATGACCCGTTTATCTGACTAGAGACAGAATCCAATGTACAACGAACAATATAATGTAACGATATAGAGAACATTGCACAGTACACATTATAAAGACGAAGTCACAAAGAGATAGTTCACTAGACAACGGAAGAGAAAGTATTCTCTGTGCAGCACTTTCTCTTTCAGAATTTTTATCATTAATTATATCGATGAGTTAACACTCAATGCGCATTACAACATTAGTTCTATACTTTTCTAATGGATTAACATGCAAATTGTTGTAAATATAACAGTGACACCTGCAAACTTTTATGATACGAAGAATTTCGTTGTCCTCATTGAAATGCAAAGCAAACAGATATCAGAAAACGACAATTTACAATCACGCAATAATTGCAAAAGGGGTAACGAAAAGCGTCCATCTCTGTCATTTGAGGTCAAGAAAAGAACGTTGCCTGTAAATTTACGAGCGGATAATTTTCTGTGGCCATCAAACTGTAGAATAAAACCTAGAAGGATTAGCGTAATCGGTAAGAAATTACACGAATCTTATCGACGTTAACGAAGTCTACGTTGTGGTACGAGAAAAGTGTGACTTAGAGATTCTGAACGTCTATATTCGCGTAGGGAGAGATGTAATTTTATAGCTATTCGTCCGATTGGGAAAGGTGGCTGGATATATTTTTTTATGTCAGTCACTTGAGCGCGAAAAAAGTGAACGACCGATCGACCATAGGATCGAATTTAATCGAATCTAGAATTATAATAGTCAGGAAAAAGAAAATATCTCTTACACTCTTATGCGAGGGGCCACACTGCGCATGCTATAATAAATTTGGCAGTCTATTGTAGCGCGATATTTAGAAATTGGAGAAAGGATAGGAAATAAAACGTGAGATATATATTATATATATATGTATACATATTTATATGCAAAAAACTCGTCTATTTGTGTTCATGCGGATCATTGGAATCATTATACCGTATCTTATACAAATTATTAATGTGTCATACGCACAATATATTTAATGTTTTGCATTTCGATCTTGCATATCCATCTCCGACGAAGAATATGAATTTTCAATAACGGCTTTTATTTTTTTTGTACATCCCTTTCGGTATATCTCCGTGGCGATTAAATTATACGATTGAATTCCTTATGTCATACTAAAAAAAACTGCGTAGAAACTATTTATACACAGGCATACGTATGTGTGTTTTATATGACGTACACTTAAGTAATTTATTATTAATGGCTTGTAAAGAAGGTACTGCTAAGTTACGGGTGGTATATCAGATCGGCTGTAACGAGAGAGACTAATTAGTCGTCGCTACTTTATATCGCGCGCAACACAGAATCAGACGTGACACGAGACGCCTGTAAAAGATCATCCTCCGCGTAATTATGTAATCGTTGATTTAACATTGTTGTGCTCGTTTGTTTTTGCGTAAGGCATAAGAAGAGCCGCAAGTGTACGAAACGCGTTCACAGTCACAGTAACAGTCTTAAATCAATGAGAGCGCGCATGCGATGCGATTATAAAACCATCTCTGTGGATTGTAAATAAGTTACTGCGAAATCTAGCGTTTCCGCGACGTTACAGTAAAAAGAAAAAGATCATGTCGGTAAAGCTATACTCTCGTATACATAGGGACGACGACCCTCCTGCGTTTCGCATGAGGTCGGAATCTGTCTAGGTTGCAGAACAGGTACACGTAGCGTAGGGATGTAAGACAAAGATCCGAGTCAAGAGCCTTCGTTTAGACCAAATGTGTTTCTAGCACTTCTTTCGTAAGGGGAAACTTAGAATAGTCATTATATACCGATTACTACCTTTACACGCTACTTACGCTACTCGGTATTTTGTCACTAACGTAACGATGTTCCAACAAGTCTATGTCGATGTCGTGTCCAAGCGTAATTTACACATATACATAGGTATCGTTTAATATTTAAATAGCATACGAAAACTGTAATAAAATCCTTCACGTGGCTACCACAAATGCCGGGGTCTGTATGTGTGTGTAACCCAAATCAGTCATTTCTGTTTGTCGTGCTCGTGAAGTCGATTCGATATGACGATCCATTATGTTAAATTACATTTGATTTAATAGATCGTAAATAATTATTTCAGAAGATTAGAAATCGACTAATTTCACGCAATTAAAGAGTTTATTGGAACTTATATAAAAAAAAGGAATACGTATATATTTCTTTTTCAATATAGATTAAATTTATGTGGTTCCTTAATTGCGCGAAACCGATCGATGTGCTGAATCCTTTAAACTGCCGCAGACAGCATATAGGAAGTTGAAGCCTTTTACGGTCTTTATTGTACTATAGGGCGCAATTTCGACAGACATGCACCGAGTCTGTTCTCTAGTGCGATGAAGACTGTTATACGTGAAGATATCTAAGTGAAAAAGCATAATATAAGCACTTCAACTAATAAAATATCATATTATAACTTCAATTAAAAATGTTATAATATTGACGTGAGATATTTTATCGGTCAAAATGTTGATATTATGTTTCTATCAGATAACTGCATACATAGCCAGCCTTTAGCATACATCGGATCAGACTAGTGCAAGTGATCTAATTCGCTATTGCTATACAGATACCATTATCACCACTCTTCTCATTACGTTTATTATTATCTCGAACATTGTGAAGATAGTGATTTTTTTCTTAAAAAGCTACGTTTTTTTAGCACACACACACGGCAGAATGTTTCGTAGCAATATATTAATGAAAGCTTAACAAAAACAATATTATATCTCAGGAATGCCTCTGAAATAAAATCGGTAATGGTATCATCATTAATTTACTATCGTACTTGACCATTATTTCGCTAATGTCATTAATTTCAGTCTTTCCCCGAATACGGAGAAAATGCGTGTAAATATAATGGACAGAGCTATTCCGTTTTTTCCGTGACGTCCGTGTTTATTTGACGTTTACTACGCATCGATGCCATTCGTGCCGGCTACTTTAATGCAACAGCTGGTCGTCTTGATGTAGAAGCGCTTCTTTGCACGCGAGCGTATCAATTGAGCCCTGTCGGGAGTTTATTAAAGTTATTTAACACGGTCCTTTACGCTCCGATGCACAGTTAGATGCTTCTATCTGGGACGCATTGCGCTGTGCATTCTATCATGTTCTATCCTCCATCTCCGTATAAATTAAATAAATTTGCGTATATTTTACATATATAAAAATTATATAACAATGATTATATATCCACACAGCGTGGAATGCTGTCTGGATAATATAATAATTATACACATATAATTAAAACAAATATAATGTTTTGTATTACAATATGTAATTAACATTTCCAGTCACAAGTGAATTTTTAGACGAATGGTTTACATTCTTTGAAACAGAAATGACGCTAAAACGATTTCGAAAATGTTTTTTATCCTAAAATGACTGGAATATTCATCAACGCATTCGGAAACAGCTGTTACGCAAGATTATAATTAACCTGTTTCCGAACCTCCGAGAGTCGATTTACATGTGCAAAGTGATATACAGTATATATTCGTAACATTCCTCGCCTGCACTACGCGCGGTAATAGAGTTTTTACGCAATCGCACGATGTTAATAATTCCTCTCTAAGGAATAAGAACATTCGCAAACTCATTTTAATATTTCTTTGCACGATAAGATATAAACTGCTGGAAAAGATAAAAAGATGAGGGTCGATAGTTAAGAGGAATAGTTTATATCTGTTAGATAAGAGTCCTAATTACAGTTGTACAAACGATTTCGGGGAGAAAAACTTTTTCATTTTTTTATGTGCAACATAGATAGCGAGACAAAAGGTCTAATATTACACTTGAAGGAAGTAATATAACTTAGGGGAAGTCTCGAGGATATTAGAAATCTTAAAATTCTACGATGGCACGTCGCGGTACGTAACGGTACACGTGTAGCGTGCGACAGCCCGACCGGCGCGCGGCGCGGCGCCTGAAATCACAGCGTCACCGGTGACTCAGGACCTTGAGGATCTATTTAGCAAAACGTTGCATGCCCGGAGACTGGCATCCTGCACGAAAGAAGAAGTGTCATCCACGAGACACGCGGCGTCGGGCGCAACTGCAAAACGCAGCGCGGCCGTCGCGTTAAGCAACTCTGGCGACGGGCATGCATGCGACAAAAGCCGTCCGGCCGCCCGTCTGACTGGCTCGTCGACTGGTGGATTGCGAAGCATCGACCGGAGTGTAAGTAATTAAATAAATCGTCGTCGGTTCGTTCGACTGTCGTCGTTAGAACGCGCGTTTCTCGTTTTGCGAGTGCGTGGAGGAGAAGAAAAAAAAAGGAGAATTGGAGTTGCGAGAGTATCAACGGGACGCACGTAGCGCGAGTAATAAATTCAGTGCACCTTTCCTTTTCCGAGACCGTTGACCTCACCGTGGAACAACGACCAAGGACGGCTGAGCCAAGGTGCTCTTTATCGTCTTCTTCATTTTGCCTCCCTAGCAATTTCACGGAAGAACGAGAAATGCCGGGAATGCGTTCTCGAGCATACCGTGCTTTTTGCGCAAATCAGACAACGCCCAGATGACAATGTTCAAAATCGACATAAGACGTCTTAACGTAATTAAGATGTTTTATAAGATGTTTATAAGATGACGTTTTGAAGACGTCTCATGTCCCGATTTTGGACAGTGTGTTATCTGGGCGCTCTCGTTTACGCGCGATTAAAATTCCATTTCGATAGAAATATGTGTACATTACCTACGTTATATTATTCTAATAAAATCGATTGGAATGAGGCAATGTTTATAGCGAGAGATTATTACTGCATTTCGATTAACTTTTGTTGAATAAACGCTTCAAGAATGTATAAGTATTTATGCAAGCATGACTCTATATTCTTGCATAGCATTATATAATGACATATTGATAAAAGTTGGGAAAATATTAATGTTTTCATCGCTGTCACATTCAATTAATTTTATATTCATATTTTTACGTGAATTGATAAATTTTGAAATTTCAAAGTCATCGAAATAAATTTTACGCGTAGTCTTGAAGGTCACAATTCAATGTTAAATGATTTATAGTATCGAACGCGTTATGCAAATTATACAAATTGCCTCATTATTCAGTTTCTTTTTTTCTTTCAAGCTTTTTATATATGTAAACGTCGTGTCTAGACCGTGGAAAGTAAAAGTTATAATGTAAATTAAATATAAAAATTATCTCATTCGTTTTAAATATATGTGAACGTTCTTCCATTGTCTTGATCATTGTACTTTGAAAAACGTGAGACTGAAATGTTTGAATGTTTCGTCTTCTATCAAGATTTTTACGGAAATTTCCGCATAGGTATTCGCGTGTTTATCTCTGCTTTGTTTAAAATCTCGCACAAATTATAGATCGTTTGAAATGAGTATTATTTATCAGTACGCGTGAAGAATTAAGAGGAGACCGGATTGAAAAGGGCAGACCCTCTTTCGAAATACACCATTCAGCGTACTTCACGTACGTCTTCTCTGTCTCCGCTTTGTTCGCCACTTAAAGCCCATATTATTCAGCCGATCTATAATTCGAGCTTCAAAGTAGAAATCTGACGCGTTTAATTCCGTCTACGATTTTTTGCGCCGCGTATCTCGATGCTCTAATATATTCTTTTATACCGCGCGTATATTATTTTATTATTATCGTATTACATCGCAAGTAGGATTTTCAAGCTTTGCTCGTCGCGAACGCAGATGTGGAACCCTCGGGAGCCAGAGCGGCGCGTGCGCGCGCGCGCGCTCACGCACCCCCGGGAAAAAAATAAGGGATCCGGTCGTGTACGTCGCACGGGCGCGTATGCCGTGTAGCCGTGTATGCCGTATTGTATATAATCTGTTGTAGTCTCGCCAGCGGCCAGTCTCGCGTCTCGCGGCGGAAAGACTTCGTCCCGCCGGACGAGATCCACTCCGAGCGAGCATTTCAGCGGCGCGCCGCCGTCGGGGGTTGACACCGGAACCTGTCGTATTGTAATAGATAAATTTGATAAACGCTCGCAACGGGTTTTATCCAGCCGCTGGACCGGCTGGACGAGTTTGTCGTCGGACCTCGGACTTTATGCGTCGAGTCATTACGATAACGGATAACGATATTCACGATAAATTAGACGTGTCTGCACTTCTCGTACTGCCATTACAGCTCCCGTGCGCGTGTGCGTGCCTGTTTAAATGGCACGTATGTGATTTTGGCAAACCACCAGTCGACGTTGTGTCACACAAATGGCGGCATTGATCATCGTTCCATTCCAATAACCGAGAGATTTGTTGCCTCTCGGGCCAGCCGTTTGACGCCTAGACGGAAAATGCAAATCAGTTGCCCGAGTGGAATTTGATCCTTTCGAAAGTTTCGAATCGACCCAGAGGAAGAGTGAGGGAAGGTAGGAAGGTGGGGGAGATAAGATAATTATGTCAAGTATAATCGACAAACCAATCATAAGGAATCGTTCATTATGCAGAGTCGACGGAACTAAGTACTGAAGCAATAAACACACAGTGGTGTTCGTTCGATTTGCCTGCCGAGTGGGATCCTTGAGGAAGTCGACTGGTAAAAATTGATGTAACATTAATTCAGTGGATTGGAATATCAATTGCGAGTGTAGATCTTGACGCTCCGCTTAGACTTTCGTTGCTCGTTATATTCCAAAAGTGATTAATCTCTTATAATATTTTCTTGTTGTAGGTGTAAGGTGTACGAGAGAAAGACGGCGAATTCTTTGTCACAATGATGGCCAGGGCTTTGTGCAATGCCTTTTCGGGAAGGCAGATTAGCCTATGCGCGCAGTCACAGCTATTAAAACGTAACCCATACTTGGTAATACATTCTTCTATTTGCAATTGTTGTTATCATGACATATGTTAATCATGCTACGTTTGCTCACTTTGCGTTATCACGTTTGCCATTTCTTTCAGGGTATCGGACAATTAACACGCATGATATCCTCGCACCATGTCTCGAAGAACATTGAGTTTCTTACGCAAGATAGTCGTATTATATCGTCCAAGAACGTTGCTCAGAATATAAATCTAGCAAATAATCGTCCTTTGTTGGTTATCCTCACTTGGCTGTTATCAAAGCGACAACACGTCATGAAGTTTGTTAATTTGTATATGGAACAAGGTTTTGACGTGGCAGTGGTATCCCTTACGCCTTGGCAGCTTATGTGGCCTGTGAAGGGCTCTAGAGTAAGTACACATGGTAGATCTGCTTTAGACAATTTACAATTTGTTACACGAGTCTCTACTTTATGTATAAACTGTAAATAGAATTCTGTCGCAAATCGTAAATCGTCCAAGATGGATTTAAAATCCATTTGTTACAATTTTCGAAGTTTGTTTTCAGCTAGTGGCAGCGGATTTGTTAACTTTCTTAAAGCAAAATGAAAGTTACCAACAAATTCTGTTACACGGGTTTTCGGTAGGCGGTTACATGTGGGGTGAAGCTTTAGATTTGATAGAAACCAATAAGGATAAATACAATAACATTACTGACAGAATTGTCGGACAAGTGTGGGACAGTATAGCCGATGTCAGTCAGATCGCGATTGGTTTTCCTCGTGCGGTATTCCCGAAAAACACGGTGCTGCAATCTGTGCTACAGAAATACGTAGAGTAAGTAAGCAACAGGGATAAGATCAAACACCAAACAAATAAGTATCTCTAATTAATATCAAGTTACTTTTTAGATATCATATGAAGACATTCCATCAGCAAGCGACACAGTATTACATTCGATCCAGTCAGATATTTCATACCACCAGTGTAAGGGTGCCAGCATTACTATTCATGAGCAAAACCGATCCTGTTGGAGCTGTAACCAGCAATTTGTCTTTGCGCGATAACTGGGAATCTTTAGGAATAAAGGTAACGCCTCGCGTTTGCTGGCTCATGAGAGAATCACGTGAGAGACGTATGCATTTATATGTTGCAGACGTACATGAAGATATTCGAGGAGTCGCCGCACGTTGCCCACTTCTACACGTATCCTAAGGAATACGTTGCCGAGCTCTACGCCTTCTTACAAAAATTAAACTTAATACAGAACGAAGAAAAGATTAGAGCGCGCCTCTAAATATCTTAAAAGCGTGTTAATTCTCTTCACACATAGCCGTATGATATTTCTTTTTATATATAAAGTTGCCTTTTCAATTACATTTTATTCCATACATTTGTAATATCCAGCACTTGCCACACAGACATAATATACATAGATGTAGGTGACATCAGAGTAGATGGTTTTATAAATATTTAAATTTACAAGATATTTATATAAAACTTTGCGAGTAGTTAATACCAAGTTTAACGAAACAAAAATAAAACGTTAAAAACGTCTTTAAAAACGATAAAAAAAACATACCTTAGTCACATATTTTTGTACATTTGTCTTTGAAGTAATTATGCACTTAGTACAATGTGCATTATTAGTTATTATTTAAATATAAATTGTAATATGGTGCAATTTGGGCGCAAGACACAAAGTATTTTTACTTTTTTTTCTTCTTTAATGAATTAATACAACTGTGGTAAAAAGATAACACTAGTATTACTTATTATTGTATCACAAGTTATACAAACAGGCATAAAGTATGTTGTACATTTGGTGTCTTTTATTACATATATTATATATTAGGTTGTGTGTGTTTTAACACAAACCGCTGTGTCTCAAGAAACTTAAAATTTTCGTTTCTTCGCTCTTTTCTCTTCTCCTTTCTACGTTTCTTTCTCTCCTCCTTCCAGTCATCTATCACCTCATCCGGAGGTTGGCCTCCTCCTAATTCTTCTAAGATTAACTTTTTTTGTTTATAGATCTTTTTCTTTTCGTAAAAATCAGTTTCATCCAATTTGATTTCCGCTTCCCGTTTTGCCACCGATATTTGCGTCAAGATCGTAACGATTTCCTTGTCTAGCATCAATTAAGGGATGATCAGATGTGATTTTGAGCTATCTTTATTGAAAAAAAAAGGATCGCAAAATAGGACATGTACTCACCGTCTACTTTGTATTCCGTTAATTTAGTACCTATGGCATCTTCGATCGCGTGCAATAATTTGATATCGTGTGGAGTTACCAAGCTTATCGCCATACCGTTTTTACCTGCGCGAGCTGTTCTACCGACTCTATGAATGTATTCCTTCGGTACATTCGGTATTGTATGATTAATGACTAATTCCACCGTGGGAATATCGAGGCCTCTCGCCGCGACATTGGTAGCAATTAATATCTGTACGTGGTTTGACTTGAACTTGTTTAGCGCTGCTAAACGTTCGTTTTGCTTAATCATCCCGTGAAGAGCCACGTTCGTAAATCCAACATCATTCAACGTCATTGATAATAATTGACACTGTCTAAATACAACACAAAATAATAATATATTATTAGATCTAGATACGTAATCTTTGAAGCATCTTTTATGTTACGTGACAAGAGCACGTGTATTCTTTACCGGCAAGTATCCGTGAATATCATGATGGAACCATTTTTATCGGTGGCGCGAAATGTCCTAATTACTTCTATCAGATACGAATCGAGCACATCCTTAGGACACAACACGTAACGTTGATCCAATTCCTTTACTGTGGCAATACCAGCGTCATCTTCCTCTTGCCATGTAAAAACCTAGAAAAGTTGTCATTTTCATTCCTGCTAGTCGTAATGTAACATAACATACAGTTGTATTATCGAGATATACCTTATCAGAAGCTATTTGCTGCACTTTGCCAAGAGCGTCTGTCATTGTAGCGCTGAAGAACAATACTTGTTTCTGCTTGGGTAAGGCAGCAAAAATTTTCTTAAGCTGTTCATCGAAATGGCCACCGAGCAGTCTATCAGCCTCATCCACCACTAAAAATTTGATCTTCTGCAGGGAGAACGTATCGCAACTGTCCAAATGATCTGCTAGTCGACCCGGTGTAGCTACAACTATATGTGGCTGTTTCGACAATTCCAATCCTTGTGCCACCATATCCATGCCACCAACAATCACACATTTTTTCAGGTTGATAGCCTTGCCAATAGCAGCAAACTGATCAGCAATCTAAAATAATTCCATTAAATATAATAAGATTTATTATAATTAACTGCAAGCATGGCTGTTTTGTAAAAATATCACATCATTCCAAGAGTAATACAATTTATTTAAATAAACATAATAGAACTACTAAAGTTTTGATCAATTAGATATTTGTTATTTCTTTCTCTCTTTCTTTCCATCTTTCTAGTAAATTTTCTATCCTTTGGTTACGATATACCATACATATACAATGCAGTACACAATCAAAATTATTTTCTACTATTTTAAAGTATATAAAATTACTACGTTACTTATGAGATGATTTGACAAATCTCACAAATACATATAAAACAATTTATATTGCAAGTAACAACAAGAAGAAAGTAAAATGTATCACCTGAAAAGCTAGTTCCCTCGTTGGCGTTAACACAAGAGCAAATATACCATACGGATCCTCGCATAATTTTTGCAAAACAGGCAGGGCAAATGCTAGAGTTTTGCCACTACCGGTCTTGGCGCAGCCTATGCAATCTTTGCCCGTCAGTATTTGAGGAATGCAATTCTGCTGAATCGGCGTTGGCTTTTTTAAACCTAAACAAACAAATAGCTGTATAGTTTCGTCAATTTCGCAAAGTTTAACGTCCTGAATATTATTCGATATGATCATTCCTTGTAACTCTTTATAACCATTATGGCCAGTCTACAATGAGTCGTTAGTCGTTAGTCAGATGTCGGAAGAGAGTCGAAAAAAGTCATAAACGTGTCATAAGGCGATCGGAAGTCTGTAATCGGCAATCATAAGCGATTGGCCAAATGCCATCTCTTACGATCACCGATTACAGGCCTTCGATTGCTTACAATACGCTTATAACTATTTCTTCCGACATCTGACTAACGACTCATTGTAGAGAGACTGGCCATTATAACATTTTCTGGAAAAACATGTTATTTTTGTAGAAAACTACTCACCCATGGACTCGCATTGAGCGAGGAGCCAAGAATTCAGTTTCAAGTGCGAGAAATCTTTAACTTCTTCACTCATGTTGTTACTCGAATGTCGTTACTCCGGTTACTCGTCGATCCGAGCTCATCAGAACTCATGCACCTTAGCATGTGTCATTTGTCTTCTTCTTCTTACTTCTTATGTTTTTTTTTTGTTTTGCTCCTTTTAGATTAGGCTCGTTAGCGCCTTCAACCTTCAACCTTCAACCCTGCCTTTGGGTTATAATAACGCTTCTTATATGTTAATGGCTTGTCAGGTTTTTTATATACGGCCAGCATGCCTAGCACGTGTAATTTGTAATATACGTATTGACAATTGTTACCCTATGAGACGGGTTACCGACTGCACTTGTATGTAGATGATTCGT
This sequence comes from Temnothorax curvispinosus, assembly GCF_003070985.1. Taxonomy (NCBI): domain Eukaryota; kingdom Metazoa; phylum Arthropoda; class Insecta; order Hymenoptera; family Formicidae; genus Temnothorax; species Temnothorax curvispinosus. The sequence continues at coordinate 636,055 of NW_020221295.1, forward strand.
ACATTAACCGCGCGAACCGGTTCCGGAGTTCGGAGTCTGGAGCTCTAACGGCACGTTAGAAACCATCACTGTCAGTGATTGTCAGTCGCGTTGCGTTCACCATGACGGAAGTATAGTTTCCATCACCGTCGCTCCTCCGGATCTTCCCTAATCAATTTCACATTCTGCTGCAGTGCCAGTGACTGTGAAAGAACGTAACTTTAACCCCACGCACATTATCCCCCATCTCATTTTTACCTTCATTCTTCGCGCAATTCGCTCGCAAAAGCGCAAAAAGTTATTAAGGTTAAGCGCGCGGTTCCCCAGTGAAAGTGCTCACGTTCCTCGCAGTTCCTCGACCTGATTACAGTCTCTCTCTCTCTCCTTCACTTCCCTTCTCCAATCTTTATCTCTCGATCTTCATGTCTCGTACCTAATACATTTCAAAGCTACACGATCACCTAATGTCCGAAACGTGGACGATGGACAACGATAAGAAACGTGACGTAATCAAAGTTGGATCTCGAAAAAGCGAGGTAGGTCTGCGAACTTTCGCTTTTCCATCCGATAGGAAAATTAGTTTTGGGAAACAGGAAAACCGTGGGTCGCGCGCGAACAGATGTTTCTGATATCGATCGACGATCCTCATATGAAGTTTCCTAACTTCCGTTGTGCTCTCGAACGCGAGAGCGGCTGCGCGTGTCTACGCTTTTGAGCGTGTAATTATTACGTCAACAATGATCCCCGTGCTCTTTCTGCTAACAACTGACTCTATATGCAAGTCATTTCTTATAGATGTGACAATTGTTAATTTTATATAATCAATTGCTGCGCGTCTTGACGGTGCTCGTCTGCTCGTGCCTCTTTGCGCGAGATTACTCAGCGACTTTTTTATTTTTTTTCCTTCGTCTGACGATTTACAATGATTTGGTATTTAATCTTTTATCCAAGAGATATTGCAAAATAGTTTTTTCTAAATAATTTTTTCTAATTAGTTTTTTTCTAAATGTCATTAAAACGTTATAGCACTATATAATTTTGTACATATTTTATTATTACAATTAATTTGCATATAATTATATATATTTTTTATTGTATTTTATTATACGGCTTGATTTTTACATTGCAAATAAGCGTCTTTTTCTATCTCGGTGAATAATGTATTTTTTAAACTCTTTTAGTTGGCCTTGATACAAACCAGACACGTGATACAATGCCTGACAGAAGTTCATCCAAAAAAAGAATTCGAAATAGGTAGGCAAATATGCGTATGCAATATCCAATACAATGGTACGCATCATTGGCTGTTGTATCAGTTATTCTCTGTATAACTTTAATAAATTTGAAGAAGTTTAAGAGTTTAGATTTCACAATTTCTCGAATATCATACGTGATAATCTCTCGGCTTCTTTTCCTCCGTTTGACTGCATATCATTACATACGCATTTGAAGTACTTGTGATAAATATAGCTTTCTCACACACGTTACATGACTGGCATATAATGAAGTGCTTTTTATCTTATTATATTTATTTATCAGCAAAAGAACATGTATATATATATTAAACTGTATATGCGCTTCTATAAAATTAGAAACTTTTTATTTTATCAAATTGTAATCATTGCAGTAACGATGGATACTAAGGGGGACAAGATTCTAGACAAGTCTTTACCGAAGATCGGCGAGAAGTCCCTGTTTACCGAGGAGCTGGAGCTAGCTTTGGAAAGTGGTCGCATTGATTTTGTGGTGCACTCATTGAAAGATTTGCCAACGACACTGCCGGCAGGAATGGCCCTAGGTGCAATATTAAAGTAAGCTTTTTTCTGACAGTAAGTTTGGAACTTTGAAAAATTCTAGCTGTTCTGTCATAAATTACTTGTAATATTATATTCGTCCGGACTACCTTGTTTCTCCTGAGCAAGTGCTGACTTTGCTATTTTGCATATGCTTCACTGTTCCAAGATGGAGACTTCATTTAAAATTTAAATGCATATACGTGTGCTATCGTGCTTATGAAAGAAACATCTGCCCGTAGAATATTCTCTATTGATACTCCAAAACAATACGTGCTTAAACTATATGCAATGTCAGTCACTTGCAACATGGGAATTGTGACCTCGATTGCTTTATCGGGATTATCAATTCTAGTTAATTTTCAAGCTTGTCATTAAAATAAATATGATAATTTACTTTCAAGTTATTTGCTTAAGCTATTAAACTAATTGTACGATAATTGCCGGATCTGTGTATAAATTTTTCACTTGTAAAAAATAAATTCTTTATGAAATATCCAATATTTATATTTTAAATATATACATTAGACTGTAAAAAATTTGATATTAATATTTATCAATGCCAATAGATAACGTATTTTTGTAGACGTGAAGACCCACGCGACGCAGTGGTTATGTCGAAGAAGTACAAAGATAAGACATTATCATCATTGCCAAAGGGTAGTGTTATAGGTACTAGTTCTTTACGTAGGTCCGCACAATTGTCACGGAATATGCCGCATTTAAAGGTAGAGAACATTCGCGGTAACTTGAACACGAGATTGAAAAAACTAGACGATGAAAATGGCCCGTACGCCGCGATAATATTGGCTGCTGCCGGTTTAAAAAGGATGGGCTGGAAAAACAGAATAAGTCAGGTATGATGATCTTTTATCTCGCATTTAACTTTGGTATTCTGTAAAATTTGCTTGGATTAATATACGTACTCTTCTAGCTTCTGGAACCCGAGGAAGCTCTTTACGCTGTCGGCCAGGGTGCATTGGGTGTTGAATGTCGAGAATCCGATTGGGAAATACGTTCTCTCTTGGAATCGTTGTTTGATTTAGAAACCATATTGAGATGCGTATGCGAGCGTTCATTTCTAAAAACTCTTGGTGGCGGTTGTTCCGCACCAGTCGCAGTGGCTTCATCTTTGAAAAAGAACGAGTTGACGATTACCGGTGCTGTATGGTCTCTAGATGGTCAAACTTTGGTTACCGATACTGTGAAAAGCAAATTTTATTTACCCAATGATGATGGTGAGCCTCCTAGGTGAGTTAAACATGATTTTTACATGTTTAAGATTCGCACATGTTGATATCGACTCTATGTTATCAATGTATATTTTTGAGCACAATGCAAATTTTATTAATTTTATATTTAATTTCTTTTTTTTTTCTTACAATAGGAAATGCCCATATCAGGAACCCCGCCTTTACTGTAGCGTTGTTCCCAATAAAGTAAGCAGTATAAGTCTTTTTGCTGCAGAACAGCTTGGTATAAAATTGGCCAACAGTCTTATAAAGAAAAACGCTCTCGACGTAATGTCACAAGCTAGAAATGAAGTCTTAGATTCAAAATAATTGTGTCAAATATAAATTTGTATTTTGGTTCCTGTGGCTGCAAATGTGCGCTTAGAATGTATGTTAATGTAAAAATAAGTGACAATTATCAATAATTCACCGATCGATGCCCGATGACTGTAGATATCCATCATACATTTCTACTTGTATATGCTCAAGATGGAAAACTTGATTGAAGTACAAATCGTATTGTTTTTTGTATCGTTGCTTTTCTGAGTTCTGCTTTTGTGTATCTCATACACCATTTTGTTTATTCTATTTAATTGGTAAAAATAATTGTAATTATAACAGTGAAAAATATTGGAAATAATCATATAATGGTATGTAATATAAATCACTGAAATTCTTATATGATGTATGTCTGTTTTGATTAATTGTACGAGTGATGTAAGGATTATATGTTCAATTTATTGTTATACAAATAATCCATAATTATTGTTGACGATGCAAATATTACATAGATATTTTATTACTGAAAATAATAGTTTATTGCAAAACACTGCCATGTATAGATCATGTAACAATCAACGTGATATATATACATATAATCCCGTTTGCGTTAAACAGATTATAACAATAAAATTTTGTACATGCACAATTTCTAAACATATAGCTCACGAGTATGTATATTTCTGATTCTGTTGAATTTTTTGTTTTATTTTAAGAAATTAAATTGATTTTTGATTATTTTACATTTTGAGGTATTATTAACATCTTATGTAAAATTACAAGGTATTAAGTAAGAACATTATATAATTTCATAATTGGGTTTTCCGTCTATTATTTATGCATATATATATATATATATATATATATATATGCCGATCATGAAGATGTTTCTTGTGTACAACACTTTGTAGACATATAATTACAAATGTGGGGAACTATAATAGAAAAAATTTATACATAACGTTATTATATATAAATAAAGAAGTTTTATATTTTATCTCGACCATCTTATTTCAAACAGAAATTTAATGTCAGATCGCGCACAGTAAATATCTATTTTATTTCTTTAGTTTATGTTTATTTGATAGAATTTCAAATATATTATGTGTGTATAGAAACTATTTCTTTTTTTTATAATAATATATCTTTTATAAGAATATAATTTCTCATACCAAAACTATCTGAATTGTTTATTATATGTTAGAGAAAAAGAGAATTAAATATCTTCGGATATAACGTATATTTATATTTAAAATAATTTATAGCGACATTATAGAGGTTTTATCTACAAAATACGTATATGTATATTTATAGCGATACGCATCAGAAGACTTACAGTAATCTTCCAACTGTATATACTTTTGTAAATGCCTCCAGAATATAATAATGCATCTGATACCAGATAAACTTTTCATATTTTTGATAATGAATGAGCAACATACTAGATGTCAACATCATAGTTAGGTGATTACAATAATTGTACAAGATTACAATTGGATCCGTAGATTAACAGTGTTGTACAAGTCACTTTTCCACATTTACTACACCAAGGTAAGGCAACGTATATGCTCATCAGTATTGCAAATGTGATAGTGACAACGTATTCTATTAAACACATAGCTAATCAAAACATATAATAAATATTACTAATTTATTTTATTAGCGTCAATTCCCTGAACACATACGTGACACGTTTCTCGGAATCGGACTAGAGCTTTATGTAATCTGCTTAGAAATTTATCATGTTTTGATAAAACTTGTATAATAACTTGTTTAACTTTAATATGTAACACAAAACAATTACATATCATGTACATGAAACACCAAAATTTCTTCTTGGGATTAGAAAATATAATTGGTAAAAATAGGATATGTAAACAAACGTAGGCCATTAAGGATAAATTTCACATTTTTCTCAGAATATAAAATCAATACAAATAAGAACAAGTGACTACATACACAATCATATTTCACACATTTTAAATCTATTAAAATATTATAAATATTTTAACAACGTGCAAGATTTTGTATCGAATATACTTTTTGTGGAGATATTTAGAGCCTTATGTGAACTAGAAAGATCTTTATATCTTCTAACATACAATAATACAATTAACATCGCGAAGAAATTCAATCTTGATTTGATATCAGAATATTCTATTCTATAAGCTTAACATCTGTCAAAAATCTGTCAGAATCGCTGTTCGATTAAAATTCATTTTATTTAAATAAACGGATATAAAAATCCGCTTATAACAAAATAAAATACTGAATATTTGTAAAAATTTCTTAAGGTTGTTACACACATCTACCAAGATGGAAGTTCAATACGGGAACAACAAGTTGTATAATTGTAGGATTTTTTTTAGATGTAAACTATATTCGCACCCATATTGTGCAAAAATGACCAGACTCTTTACTAATTTCAAATTTTATTTGAGAATTGTCAACGAAATTTTATATTCCTCTACTCAACGTCCTCTTCCGCCATTTGAGTTTGCGATGCTATCTTCTGTAAAAAAAGCAGGCAGAATAAAAAAAATGTTACCTCATTTCAATAATATTTTCTTTCAAACAAATCCGTACCTGGCCGACGACGGGTAGTCGCTGCACCAGAATCTGGAAAATTGGTGGCGGCAGAGTCTTCTGCAGAACTGTCAACAACTGGGCTGGTTGTCCACAGACTGCCACTGCATTAGCCAAGTGCTCGACTCCACCATCTATCTCGCCGCAGGCCAGCAATTCTTCCCCAAGTTGTACCTAAACAGTGTAACATGTTTAAATGTTTAAATGAACCTAAAAAAGATTAAAGCTAGATATATTTGCACACGGTAAAATTGACAGCAAGTTTTACCTCTTGCAAGAAGAATTTCTGCACCAATTCGTGATCCTTCAAGTCCGGTATCTTGGAGGAAGCCTTCTTCGCTTGCTTCTTGACTCTTCTACCTATGAAATAAAAATAGAATTTTTCCCATGGAGAAATAAAAGAGCGAGTACATTTTTTATAATCCCGGACACTGCAGAATGTTGTGTACAATTGCAATTCTAATGCAATAATCAATATTATAACGGGAAGATTCTTTAGTATATAAATAGCACCTCTCACGCTAAATCTGAACATAAAATGGACCGTAGCACAAACGACGCGGTGCGAGTTATCAAGAAAAATCGTTCTGACAAACGTGCTCGGTTTATCTAGAAACGTACGTCACCGCAACGAGAGATCACGCGTGCCGAGTGTGCACGCGAGTGAAAAAAGGGTCTCTGAGGCTTACGTTCGCGGAGCTTCTTTTTGAAATCGGGATCGCTGCGGCGTTTCTGGTCGAAGTAGAAGCAGTAGCCGACGAGGATCCCGGCGATGCCGACGGCAATGCCGACCGCGGTTTTGGAAATCATGGTCATTCTATAATATACAAATCACCGGTGTTATTGCAGATAATTCACGAGACCCTTGTCGAAACCTCGGCCATCATGGAAAAGGTTGCTTTTCCTGTCGTGCGCGCTGAACATGCCCGCGCAATGTTTGCACGCAGACGCGTCAACCTGAGTTCGATGAAAGCCCTAGATCGCGGATTGGAATAATTTCATTCGATTTCGTACAAAATCTCCGTCCGGACGAAATTGAAGACCGAAGAAAATCAATAATATTTTCGAATCATTATCGGAATACATTTTCCTGATGATTTTCCTATAATTTTCCGTGATCGCGATATCAATATCAAATTATATTAATAAATATTATTTGCAGTAATTTTCGCTATTTTCTATAAAAATATATTCTTCCGATTATTCTAATAATTCTCTTGAAATTCTGAAGAAATTAATTAAAATATTTTTACAGACAGCTCGCGTCTCATTGGACAAGTTCGGACGGTGTGTCCCGAAACTCATCGAAAGAAAACGTTTTAATTTCTCCGCTGCCAAATTTATTTATATTTATATATTTATTTCGTATTCATATATATATTTTTCCAATGTAATTTAGATGGTGAAAAAATAAATAGATCTGATTTTCTTTGTATTCTACGCTTCTTTTTCTTGAAAAAGCTCCTGCATTCCCACACCTTGCGGGGAAAGGGGAAAATGGAGGGAGATCCCGGAGATCACGTGGAGTAACATGGAGACTGGAGTAAACATGCGGATAAAACGGCGCGCATTATTACACGACTAAATACGTTTCTTATAAGAACGGTTCGTACATGTTTTATATTTTGCATGTCAGCAAGCTAACAGATATTCTGAAATGTTTGTAGGGTGACGAGAAATACAAGTGCCTTCGATAGTTTATCACGTGAATCTTGGCGGTAATCCGTAAACATGTCATTAATAAGGAAACCTACGCGATATGCTCATCAGGAAGGGCACACCGATGTCTGCTACTATTCCGGTGAAAAGTAAATCGCTGTATATTACTCTTGTACATATACAGAATTTGTCACGGAAAGTTATTATTGATGAATGTGTCTGTGATTGTAGGAGGGGACTCGTCACTTGTGGATGCGACGGGGACGTTAGATCCTGGTTGAATTTAATGGATGACGATCCGACCACCAGCTGCATCTCGGAACAAGCGATCACTGTTATCTCAAAGGTGCTTAATAATTGCCATGTATCGTCAAGCACTTCTAGAGATTTTTTATGATAGGGACGCTTGATCGAGACAACTGTTCGATAGAGGCAAAACTGTAATAAAGTTTTTAATTTTAGGATGGTAAAATTTTTGTGGGAAATGACAATAACACGGTGCAAATACTTACTTACCCTGATCTAGAGAAGGAGGGAATAGTTACAAGATTTTCAGCGCCGGTCTCAGCACTGGCGACAGCAAAAAATAGTAGTTTAATAGTATCTGGTGCCTGGTATGTGAGAGCAAATTTTATATTGATTATGTTTATTACTTATTACATCATTGTGCTGACAATTCTTTAACAACTTGGTCTTCTTTTTCAAAGTGATATGAGGATACAAGTTACTAACATTAATACCTCGGACAGTATAGAATTAGAAGGCCATGAAGCACCAATTTTAGGCCTGTCTTTAGACCCGAAAGAAGAATTTGTGGTAAGAATCATTGCATCACTTTCTGATGTTTCATCGATGATAAAAGCAATATATTTTAAAGCATCTGAAACTGATATTTCCAGGCGTCTTCTAGCGCTGATGGATCTATTCGAGTATGGAATATTAAGGAAAAGAGAACCATACATGTTTGGAATAACGTTGTACCAAAATGTAACTCCTTTTTTATTGCGAAATCATATTGCACACCTTCCTTCAAATGTACAGATGGCAGTTGCTTAGCGTATCCATCTAACAAAGATGTAGTTATCGTGGAGAGATCGTCTTGGAAGGAATTATGTAGACTGAAATGTTCCACTTTAAAGACTGTAAGCTACTATCTCAATTTCTTGTCTCAATATTCTTGTCTCTTTTTTGGTTAATTGATGAAACACTTTTCCTGTTTTTATATTTTCATATAGGATCTCAGCATTTGTAAATTCTCTGAGTGTGGCACGCGCATCGCCGCCAGTTCACTGTACGGAGAGATGGTTGTGTGGAATGTGGAAACCAAGGAAATGATCGGATATCTCGAACACGAGCAAGATACTAAAATAACTGCATTAGTGTGGCATATAGATCATTCGAATGAAATTGCATTCTGTGATGCAATGGGAAAATTAGGATGCATTGATGTAGTAAGAGAATACTCATGTTAAATATACATATATGTTTTACATATATATGTGTGTATATATACAATACAATAATTTTAACATATTTAGAATGTCTGTAATAATTCTTTCAGATAAGCTCTAGTAAGCTTGGAAGTGAGGCAATCTTGGATTCTGAGAAAAACGAAGATGTAATGGAAAATGATATTGCTTTACCGGATGATGACGATGATGACGAAAATGTTATATCCCTGAATAAAATTAAAGCCTCCATCAATCTAGAGGATGATCAGAAAAGTCACTCCGATGCAGGCTTTGAAAAGCCAACATTTGACACGAAGGCTTTTGTGCCTAACGTAAAAGTGCAATCGTCTTTTCAACCAGGATCTACACCCTCTCATTTATTATCATATTTCATGGTGCAGTACGATAATAAGATTTACACGCGTGTACACTTATGATCTTTAAAGATAAATTAATTCTTTATGGTGTTTTTATAGATGTGGAACGATGTGGGAATGGTTAGATGTTTCTCATCAGAGGATGGGGAAGAATGCAGCATTGAGGTGGAGTTCCATGACGTTACAGTTCATCGTAGCATGCACATAAATAATTATTTACGACATTCTTTAGCTGCCTTATCTACCCAAGTACTTGCTCTGAGCTGCGCTTCTTCTGAAGATGGTCCTAGTAAAATTGTCGTAATAGTTCTGCAAGGTTAGTTACTTTATTATAGATATAAGGTAATTTAGTAATTATATCAATGTTTCACATAACAATATATGAATAATATATAAATATATACAATAAACTGTTATTTCTCTGTATCAGGTTGGGGTTCTGGAAATAAAGAATGGATCCTGGATCTGCCGGAAGGAGAGGAAAGTGATTGCTTAGCGGCTGGTGATAATTTCGTTGCAGTAGCAACATCTAGGAGGAATTTAAGAATATTTATGATAGGAGGAACGCAACGTGAAATTTTAGCTCTGCCCGGGCCTGTAGTTGCAATGAATGGTCTAGGAAATCATCTTGTGATAGCTTATCACGCTGGAATTGGTAAGAACATTTTTTAGTTAGTTAACATAATGCAAAGCCCAGTAATCTGATAACCGAAAACAGCTAATTATATACGTGTTGTTTAAAAGTATAATACTGTTCTTTTTTTGTAAAAAGGTCCAGCGGGTGATCAGAATATAAATCTATTATGGATGCAAATACAGGGAACGCATATACGCAGTCAAACTTTAACGATTCCGCTTTCGCCAGCATCGGATCTCATGTGGTTAGGATTATCAGACGCTCGTTCGCCTACTATCGTGGATTCTGACGATATTATCAGAATATATGATAAGAGATCTTGTCAATGGAGAGTGCTTTGTGATACAAATGCGCAGGTATGGCAAATTATGAACGAATTTTACAGCGGTCCACGTAACTTGAATTTCTGCTTTAGGGAAAAGGTAGAGCAGATCACTATTTTATAATCGGCGTGAGCGAACATGAACGGAACATGCGGTGTATTCTCTGTAAAGGTAGTTATTATCCGCCGACAACTCCGCGACCGATAATTACCGAGATAGATTTATCTGCACCTCTCTGCGAACCGGAATCTGAGAAAACTAAAAAAGAGCGTAAACTGTGGGAGATAGGAAGCAGTCCGTTGGATGAAACCGAGGCGATGTTAACTCTAATAGCGGTAAGTAATTTTTGAATGGTAACACATTCGTTTCTACTCTAGTATTTTTGGTTATAAATTTGGTACATTGAATCTTGTAATTATCTTTGCTGATACTTAATTGATGATACTTAATCTTTTGCAATCAGCTTGCCTGCAGAAGCAATTTGGAATATCGCGCAGTGGACATTTGCGAACAAATTGCGTCGACAAAAGTGATAGATTTGGCCATACGGTATGCCTTGCGTGTAAATAAAGTGGCATTGGCAAATAAATTGGAAACAATCGCTGATGCAAAATCGAATTCCAAAGATTCAAAAGAAGAAGATGTGGGAAATCACCAAGACGATTTCACAACCAACGGTAATTCTAGCATTAATGATCAAGAGGAAGACGATGTGTCTTTACCGTCCATTAAAAAACCAGAGATAGAAATTAAGCCATTGGCCATGAGTCAAACGTTAAAAAGAGTAAACCCATTTTTAAAAGCCGGAAGTCCGTCTCTATCGCCAAAAGGTAAATAATACTTACTCTTTTTTAATTCTACGACATTTCTACTGTATTATTAAAAATATTTTCTTTTATTATATTATTATAGGTTTAGCTGGTTTGAACAGTTTACCAGAAAAACCCCAGAAACCTGCCTTATCCAAAATCGTGCCTGTTAAGTCAAAATCGAAGACTGAATCAAAGAAAGAATCGTTCGTTAATTGGTACGCCAAAAATAAAAAAAATCTGCAAGAAGAATTTCCCGAGGTGAATGTTGCCGAATTAACTAAAATCGGTTTAACGCGATACAAAGAAGAGCTGACGCAATCAAGTGCAGACAACGCAGCTGGATCTTCAGAACTTTTCAAGAAACGAAAATTATCGAGTCCAGACAACGAACACAGTAGTGAAGCCAAACGATCTATTAGCAGCAAACTCAGCGAATTCGCATTCGACAAGTAAATCTTATTCGGCTACGAAAATCATTTTAATCGTGGAAATTGTAAGATTTTTGGCAATTTAATTTGAAGATACCGGAAGTTTATTATATTTCTAAATTAGTATCACGAAGAAAAGCCTAAGACTATAGATTTTAGTGTTTTTTGGATACATTTTTATTCATTTATATATTTGGTGTAATTCGCTTTTAGCCTCGAGTATCTCTCACGAAAACAAAGAGTTTCTAATGCGAAATAGATCGAAGGAATCCAATCATCTCTGAACGTTCTAGAATTAAATATATAATAATAAATTTTATTTATCGCATTTTTTATTAATTTTGATATTAAACTATCAACTGAAATGTCTTGTGTCTTTTTTGTCTTCTTGTATCAATATGTATTTATTTATATCATTATGTCTGCACTTATGTGAAATGGTAAGAAAGCAAGGTTTGCACATGGCACTAATGCTGTATATTCCTAGGTGTAGAAGCGCGGAAGTCTCTGAGAAGGTGAGGCAGGTCATTTGTTAAAACGGCGAGAGGGTATTAACGCGATAAGTGGATAATGATCGGATATGAATTCGTGTCTTTCAAGTGTCAAGCAGGCGCGCTGCCCCACGTTCACCCTTCTGCGCCGATAAGGCAGCGTGGTGGCAAACTTAAGATCCGTTTTTAGTTTGCTCCAGTCTCTCGGGCACTCGGCAGCACGGCGATACGTGGCGGCGGAAATAAATTTGTGCTCGGCGAAGACGGTGGGCGATCGGCCGCACGATGAAAGGTAAGTTGATCTCCTCGGGCCTCGGAATTGTTCGCCTTCAAGACTCATCCGGAGAACTCGGCGCGCTAAATATACATCAGATGACGGCCAGTGTGCATACGGGCATGCGTGCCTTAAATTGCATCATCGCGACGGTGCACGTGCCGTGCGACGGCTAATTTCCACGGTACATAATCTCGCGATGTATGAGCACTCACGTTCCCCGGGTTTAAATGTGATTTATTGCGACAATGCCAAGAGATTCATGTAATTTATTCTTCATCGGTTTCTTTTCTTCTTTTTTAGCTGAGCTGAAAAAGCTGAGCTACATTTTTCTTCTACGTATGATCAATATATATATTCCACCTTCATTTCAAAAGCATCTTGTAAAACTATATGAATTTGTGGTGATAATGGAATTAAATCTTATTCTAAATAAGCCGCTGTCTTTTGTGCAAGACGTGATTACGTCAATTGACCTTACTCTAATGTATGTACATGATTTATACTATTTCGAATGATTGTGTTATCTATTGCGGAAGAACATAAATTTCTGGTGATATCTCATATTGTATTTAATGTATAATATATATGCTATATATTTTTTAATATACATATTTTAGTTATTATTTTAGTCTTTATATGGATATAAACCCATATTTGCAATTATTGCCAAGGCGAAATGATATTTTAATACCGATCGTTTTATCGAAGATAATATTAACTTCCTATAATAATGGAGAAAAGTTATCGTATTAATATTTTGTAGCTTATCACAACGTTAATATTATTTTATACGTTTTACAGCGAAAATAATTGATCGTGTAACAGGTTCTTAATTCAAGAAAAATGCAATCCGACATCGGGAAAAGTTGGCGCGAAATCGGTAATGGCATTGATAATATTGTTATCCGTTTGTGCGATGCTCCCTGTTTTAACATCGCTATTTTAAGATACATTTTTTTGCCAATAATGTTTACTGTTAATCGTGACGTCTTAACTCGTAACGCTGTTTTGATCATAATCATCGCGCACCTTTCTAATTTGCGGTTTAAAACGGCGAATAAGCACATATGCCCGTTTCAATTTCATTAAGCGAATCGCATTTGCGAGATAATACTCGTTAATTATAGCGTAACAATACGCAAACATGTTATGTAAATAATTATAAACTCGATAATGTTGTTCTTATCCTTAAATAATTCCTCGCATGTTGAAAGGAATTAAAAGTTTGTTCTGCAAAGAATTAGCTATATAAGTTGATGCAGAGATTTTTTTTATTGCTTAAAGCCCATTATTTTTCTACCAAGATGCGATTCGTGTCTGACGTGCGTCACGTGCGTTTCTACAAAGCTTGTGCATTTTTAACGCGTGCATTTTAAACACTTCCATACTATGAATATACATTGCGAGAGCAAGAAAACGAGGACATTTGCAGCTAATTGTTTGCGTTTAACATTTGTCGGTAGTAGAAGTGCAAAATTTTAATTTCTCTGAACAATTTCTTGAACACTTATCTTCATGACGTGTTGAAAATTATTATTTATATAACGAATAAACTTTCGTCTCTGGAAACGCGTTAGTATTATACAGACATCGGTTTCCTGACCTCTGTGAATAATGCAAACCCGATAAACCCGACAAACTTCGATTTGGATATTTCGATCTTTCCTCGGATTCTCCAACGTGTTGAAGCTAACTCTGGCATAAACGGTAATCTTTTTTATATATGTAAAATCACATAAACAAAATCAATATTTAGTATATTTTGTAATCTTGTATTGGTACCGCTATCGTTATCCGCGTCTCGATACAATATTTGATCAATTATATCGTAATGAGTATGATCGAATTCTAATTGTGATTGTGTGTTTGGTTTTTTAATTTTTCAGACCAAATTTGTCGATATAATTTGTATATAATTAAGATACGATTTTTCTCAATGAAATAAAAACGATACGCGAAATTAAAAACGAAGATGAAGCTTCTATATAACTTACATAATAATGTTAAAAAATACCATTTTTTAAACAGAATAACTTTTCGTTTGAAGCATTTCGCCGAAACATTTTTTTTTTAAGAAGAAAAAACAGAAACTTTTTTGTACAAAATTTATTTATCACTAATCATTGGTCATTAATCAGAATAGATGATTAATAATCAAGGCTATACGCAATTTCTTTGCAATTGCAAGCTTTTTTCCTGATCTCTGCGTTGCTTGAAGACAAAAGTTCAAATTTCGTCAAAGCTCATATTTCAGACGCTCTATAATTAGCGCTGGAATTCAGAATAGAATTTTATTTATATATAATTTTATATTTGCCGTTTACTACAAAGAACAATTAAAAACTCGGAATATATGCATAATACAAAATCTATATTAATATATTGTTAATAATTTTAGCGGCACAAAAAAAGATTATGTAGAATAGATTCGGAATAGAAATCTGATGCGAATTATAGGTCGCCCAAAATACGTTTTAAATTGTAAATGGAATTTTATTCTGAATCCCGACGCGACGCGAGAATTGCGCAGGTTATCTAAAGCAGCGTAATTCTATATGCAGATTTTGATAAAAATGCTGCGCTAAGGTTTCGTTTGCGAGTCGACCGCTAACGTCGGGCAATTTTATATGTAACGGTGACACGATACGCTGTTATTGCAACACCGATTTGCACATCTGCAACCGCATGGATAACCGCGTGGATATATGCGCGCGGCGCAACGACACTAATTACGTGCATGTTCTGTTAGCTAATACCGCCGCGGTTCGGAAAGTTTTACGAGTTTGCTGCAACGAAACTTATCGGATATTGACTCTAAATCAAACTGCTTGCGATATACTCGGTCACAATGGCGGATAAAACGTGGAAAAGTTTCATCGTGATTAGAAAAGAGTCCAACAGAAACCCGAGTTGAATTACAGCGGATTAATAATCAGATTTAGAATGTAATACTCCCATAAGAAAACTGGGAATTGCGTGGAAACGCGTACTTAGGTATAGAAATAAATTGTTTTGTCGCGAATTTTGACCTGAATTTTCCGCTCTGCTGTTTCTAACAGTCTTTTTTAATTGCGAGATTTTTCAAGATTTAAGTTTGATAAAAATTTCTTGTTGGATTAAGAAAGAGGCTGAGTTATTAGTTGCGTTTTGAGTAATCTTCAATAGTTAAATCTTATAAATGTGATAATTAAATAGTGATAATTATTATTGCCACGAATTGTACGGAAATGTTACGTCTTATTATTAGATTTGGTTTGTGGAGCTTGCGGTGTGTTTAGATTAGAGCCCAATATAGAGCGATCGATAGAAGCTAATGTCTCATCAAAACATTATTAATATCACACCCCGCTTAGTTTCGCTTATTTTCAAGTAACGCGAGGCATAAACAAAAGTTCGCGGCAAGTGCAAATTGTATTGAGTAATTTTACAGAATAATTGCATAGATTAATTTGGTACGTAAGATATTCTGCGTAGTTCAATTCTTTGCGATTCGAATTACTTCTCATGAATCAACAAAGATAAGATATTTCGTTCTCAATTAGCCAGCAGCATTATTTGAAGGAACTTATCAAGATTCTAGAAAAATATTGTGTTAATTACAATCATACATTCTTCAATTCGAATGCTTGAAGAACTGCGAAAGACTACTATAGAGTGTTATATTGAGTCCAGCTGGACATAAGTTTGCAAAGGATTAATTAAGGATTTCTTAAAAAATAAATAAAATAAAAAATAAATGTAAATGCATTCATATTCTTAAAAATACACCTTATTTTACGTCAAATACTATACGATATGTTCTCTTTCAGGTCTCGTACCACTGGATCCCGTTCAAGAGGCCATGGGCTCCATGGGCCCATGGCACATCGTCATCGCCGTGGCGATTTCCCTCGTCAAATTTCCAGTAGCTTGGCATCAGCTTTCCATCGTGTTTCTCGCACCGCCCACTAATTTTTCATGCATCGCCCCTTTGTCAGCAACTAACGAATCCATGACAATGAAATGCGAGGTTGACGTTGGGAATGGTACTATAGAAGAATGCACTCACTTTCGATACGATAAGAGAATATTCCGAGAGAGTATCATAACGCAGGTAAATTAGGTATAATTTAATGACTTTCTTGTTCAGGTAAATTTAAAATAATAAAGAGATACATGTGAATAATTATGTTATAATCTTTTCAGTGGAATTTAGTATGTGACCGAGAGCAATTGGCGAATTTTGCACAATCTTGCACAATGTTTGGTGTGCTCGTTGGTAATTTAATTTTCAGCATGATGGCTGACAGGTATGTTAATTTGAAATCGTTGCACAATATCATAACTTAAATGGCTGTAATTTTATAGGTAAATATAAAATGTATTTTCACTTTATACTAATGACTTTGCTTATATCTAATTGTATAGAATTGGCCGAAAGAAACCGTTAATGATCGCTATCGCGTTGCAATCGGTGACAGGATTCGCGAGTGCATTCGCACCATGGTACGAATTGTTCCTGGTACTTAAATTTATTTGTGCCCTATCTACTGGCGGAACCATGCTCGTCAGCTTCGTTTTACGTAAGTTAATTAAGCGCAAGTCACATAATTTATGAAAGTATAATTTATAAGACTGATAAATTAATCGATTGCAGTTATGGAGATTGTTGGAGTAGAATGGCGATCAATCATGTCGGTTCTCTTTCACGTACCATTTTTAATCGGACATGTAATGAATCCCCTGATATCCTATTTGACACTTACGTGGTCTGGATTTCAAATGGCCGTCTCAATACCGTCAATTTTCTTATTAGCGTACTACTGGTACGTAGATAAGTATATGTACGCTGTTATATAAAAGCAAAGGTTATTAAGAGTCGATGTTTTGCAAAATAGGATTATTCCGGAATCACCGAGATGGTTGCTAGCTATGGGCAAAAGCAGACAAGCGGAGCAAATTTTGCTGAAAGCTGCCGGACGAAACAAGATACCGGTGGAAAATGTAAAGCTGGCGCTTGAAACTTATGAGAATCAGTCGACGATCCGACAGACGAAAAACAATGAGAAATACAATATCTCGCATTTGTTTAGAACTCCAAATTTGAGATTGAAAACTATATATGTGAGCGTCAACTGGTTCGTCTGTGGTATGTGTTTCTTCGGACTGGCGCAATACATGGGTCATCTCGACGGCAATATATTCATTAACGTCGCAGTTTCTGGTAAAATTCAATAATACATCTTCGGATTGCGATTAAATTCTGCGATTGTGTTATAATATTTATTATGACTTGCAGCTGCCATGGAAATACCTGGAACTGTAATAGTGCTGTTTTTGATATCGCGAGTTTCACGTTTAAAGATTTTGATCGGCGGGAACATCTTGTCCGGCGTGAGTTTACTTCTGATAACTCTTATATCTAACGCAACTGTCCGGATATTTTTAGCCTCGCTAGGCCTCGTGGGTATGGCTATTAGCTTTCCCACAGTATATCTGTACAGTTGTGAAGTATTTCCGACCGTCGTGAGAAATGTTGGCGTTGGTTTGGGGAGTATTTCTGCAAGAATTGGAAGTATAATTGCACCGTATATTGCCACAATGGTAATTTATGCGTATTGTATATGTTTTTTACAATGAAATAATTTTATATTAGTGACCAAGAGTCTTATTTTATATATATATATATATATATATATATGTATATGTAAGTAACGAGTTATCGTTTTAAAATTAAAAAGACATAACTTATAGGGCTACATTCAACCTTGGCTGCCTCCAGTAATATTTGGATTAGGGCCGATAATAGGTGCCGTACTCTGTTTATTTTTGCCGGAAACGATGAATTGCGAGTTACCAGAGACAATAGAAGATGCCGAAAATTTTGGAAAGTACGAAGCTATAAATACTATAAAAACACTTTTATTAATGTTACAATATTGTTAATATGCAACAAATCTTATATCTTTCAGGAAAAAATCCGAGGAAGAACATTGACTTGGTAATTGATACGCGAAATATGCATTAGGTTGCATAATTTTTCATAATTTAATATTTTATAAAAAATAATTTAGCACGGCACATTAAATTCAACCATTCAAGATACTTTATGTGTCAGTATTTTTTATAAAGTTATTGAGTCTGTACAAAAGATTGGTACACATTATATTTTTAAATATATAGTATATAATTATGAAATCTTATGCCTAAAAAGAAGAGAACTTTCTTATCATAATTTGTATTATTTTTCGTATATATAAATATATATACGATCGATATATGGTACCAATGCTTTGTATCACACAGCAAATTTTACATAACAATAATATTTATATAATGTACATTGCATTTTATGATAACGTATGATTTTACAAGTGCTCAACAATATCGCTTCTCAGGCTGATATTTTATGTGTCAAACGACACATTTTTTAAACATGTTAATTGGTTGCAAGTTGCAAGTTGCAAGATAGAGAAATTATCGAGTTTCTAGAAATCCTCTATCTTGTAGTCAATCAATACGCTTGTTGTACGACACACGAAATATCAGTCTTTTAAATTATTATAAAGACGATATTTCACGATACGCTCTTTGAGATTCAAATATGCAACAAAATTTTATGTTTATCCGTTGCTGCACAATGTTTAATCGATATATAATTAATATATTTATCTAGTAAAATTCTTATATTAAGTAATATTACAATTTTGATATAGACGAAGCATTTTTGTACATAATTATTATAGTTCTATAGTTTTATATACATATATAATTATATTAATTATGTAATTAACAAAATAATATTAACATTAATTATATAATTAATATTGATATTACTTAATTATGAAAATTATATCGGTATTTTATTGAGAATATTAAAAAGTAATATTGGACGATTTTATGCCGAAGATTTCACATAGTTTTCCATTAGTTTTTTTTTTTTTTTCTAAATAATGATTATATACAATTATAAAAAATTCATTTCACTACATATTACCCATACAGATCTTAGATCAAGAATACGTATAAAAAATACTAAAAATAATTCGAGATATATCGCTTCCGTAAAAGTGAATGTGACAGAAATCTTTATACACCGAGACTTCGTCATCCACAAAAATTGCAATCCCCATTTGTAATGATATACTTACATATAAAATAAGTAATAAATAGGACCAAATCAGCCTTTTATGAGTTTCATACGTCAGCGTTAGCGCAGGTAGGATATCTAGATTCTTCGTAACAAAGTACAAAGTTCTAAATAACGTAACGCTGATGTTACGTAACACCATCTAACTTGTTTGTCCCAAATAAAGTGCTTTATTGGGCAACACGTTCACGATGTCGTTAGTTCGTTTGTGCATAGCGTCGATCATCTGATTGCCATACTTAACGGTGTTACTTAAAGATCCTAGCCAGGAGGACACGAGACTCTTTGCGGGTGTTTTCGAAGGCGTCAAGTTAGTTGTGCCTAAAACATTTTATATTACATACATGCGAGATATACAATATACTATCATCTATTAAATAATATGATTTTTGTAAGGAAACTTTATGCAAGAGAAATAAAACTCACCTATTAAAAATTTAATGATTGCCTTATTTACGGCGTCTGATTTTTCTTGATGCGGAAAATGCTGCGCCTCTGATATGATTTTGACCCTCGACACTTCTACGTGCTCGGCACTTTGAATAATACTTTCTATTGTTACAAAAGGATCCATATTTCCGACTAGAAGCAGCGTTTTATTATCAATTTGTTCGCCACTATCTATATTCAGTTTTGTAAACTGAAGGTTGCGATAATAATTAATCGGTCCTGTCCAGTCTTCTACAAAAATTGTTTCGATTTTTTTAGTAAAATGTAAGAGAAAAATAATATATGACGTAAAAATTAATTTGTAGGAATTAGGATTAATTTACCTTTCCTACTGAAGGCATATTTATATGCCTCGACATAACTTTTCTCCGTGCTATCCTGAGATATTTGAAGATGTTGAAATATATCGTTAATAATAGACAAATCCTCTTTAAGCGCATCTATTTCTGGCAGAAATGGTAGTCTGCTGAAATGTATCCACCTGAAACGTCACATTGTTTGTCATTAAAATGCGTAAATATAAAATTTTACATCTACATAGCACTTGTCAAAGTTCTTAATAAATCTTCGTGAATATAATTTCGAAGATATACCTACTTTCTATCTAACGCGGAATTTCCTGATACTCGATTCCAATAAAAATTGGGATGCGGACTCGAAATGGCTACGAATTTGGAAACGATGTCTCTGTGCAGAGTGACCATGTACCACCCCAGAAGTCCTCCTAGATCATGGCCGATTATATTACACGTCTTCACGCCGAGAGTCAAAATGAATTGTTTCAACTCGTTTATTAAAATTTCGACCTTGTAAGATCGTTTGTTGAGCGGCTTGTCGCTGTCGCCGAATCCCTTTAAATCTATAGCCACTACTCTAGAACAGCATAGAAAACGTGAGTCATAATCAATACACTAAAAAACATGCGTTATGTGAAATATTTTATGAATATAAATTATCAAACGTACCTGTAGTGTTCCGCGAGACATGGGATTTGTTTCCTCCAAGTTAACCAACAGTCCGGGAATCCATGCAATAATAACACGAGCGGTTTACTCTTGTCTCCCGCTTCTACGTAGTGGAATTTAACACCCTGCGTAAAGAAAAATAAATGTATAAAAAAAACGGAATTTTTTTCCTAATGTCTGAATTATATCAATTTGTTCACACATTTTAAATTTAAAATAGAAAGTGAGCTTTATATAAGAACTCCCCTTCACGATTTTTCGCTTTGCGGCTGTCAGTGCGAATACAATAGAGATATGGCGCAATTATGATAGCATAAATCATAATAATACAGCGTGCGTATCGAGAAATGAAATTAAATTACATCAGACTCTCGTGTACACATAAACGGTAGCTCTCCTTTATGGATTTGTAATTTCCCCATCGATGACGGAGGGAATCCTCCGTCTGTTTTCCAGACTAAACAATTTGATATCGTCGTAATTTTTCAAATCTCCCGATAAAAAGATACAGACAATGAACTTGCAGCCGGCGCCGGCGCCGATCCCGCAGCACTACTTAATTGAATATTACATTTGTTGTTCAGCAGAAACTAATTTTCTGCGAGAAAGTTCAAAGCACGCGACAATCAGCGAAAAGAGTTTGTTTAAAGATATATTGGAATCTCACCGCGGGTTATCGTAATTTTCACAATCATCATTACGACAATCCGCAGTGAGATTCCAACATATTTTAGTTTTCCGTCAGAATTTTCCGGCTTTGAATTTGCTTATAGAAATTGATGCTCGTTAAAGAAAATTATTACATAATGTATAACATTACGACAATACGATTACTACATAATCTATTATGTTATATATTTAAAAATTATATATATAAATAGGGTGATTTTCTTCATATACAGTATAATTTCGCTAATTCGGCACTATTACAATCCAAAAAAGAAATGTCATACAAACGCAGGCCGGTTTAGATCTTCATTTGCCAAGTTGTAAAGTTAAAGAAAACTTCTCTCAAAGTGCCTACTCCTTCGTCACATCTTATTATGTGTGATGTTATACTGTATATTATGTTTTTAAAATGTACTAGTAAACATCAGATCACGTCACGTACTTAATAAACTGAAGTATTGACATATAATTAAGAATCCCCCTATTTACACGTTTATTTATGTCACAGCTGTCACAGCGGTCACATCTCCAAATCTCAATACTTGCTATCAGAATTTGTAATTAATAATATCGAAAAAAAACAGAGACAAGAAGCCGTGTATCGAGTGAAAAATATCCATTTATAAATAACGTGCAACGTGTTTATTCTTTACTTGAGTGTCGCCTGCACTCGATGTCGCAAGATAAATCCGTTATACGAAGTTTACATTCAGTTACTTTGCGAAAATTCTATACTGTCAATCTCTCGTCTTTTAAACAGCGCGACAATTAATACGCGACATATAAAGTGTACAAACACCGCGATTCGCGTCATTAGATACAGTCGAGGGCGAGATACTTCAACGCAGTAACGGAATAACGTGTTGAGAGATAAAACGTATGATTAAAAAATATAATTATGTAATAATTACACTATCTGTAATCTGGCAATATCAGTAAAAACATTTAAAAATTTCTCCTCCAAGTGAAGAACCCGTTCGTCTTCGCGGCTACGTTTTAGAAGATATTTGATATTTTTGCCGAGCATAAAACACCTTTTACCCTGCTTCCGGGGACAATTTTGGAGTCGCGAAGAAGCAAAAGCGTGAGCGATTCTTTTCGAATCTGTTATCACCGGCGTTATCGAAAGTCACCGAAGACACACGCATTCTTATCTTCTATCTTGCATAGAGTTTGATTCATGCTATCCGCGGACTCGCGTGATCCAGATACATCCGCAGCTCACCTTGATCTTGACGTAGGAATGCGTGCCGAGGCTGTTATCGACCAGACACGGCGGCGGCTGGTCCCGTTGCTGCAACATGAAGAACTTCTTGGGGTCCCATATCCATCTAAGGAACCGTCGGACTATCAGGTACAGGCCGTAGACGAAGGACAGAAAATGCAGCTCGATCGTCTCGCGCGTGGAAGCGCGCACGATCCTGTCATCCGCGGCGATCATGATCGGTGACGATCGAAAGGGGTGATCTCGGAGGATCTGCGATCGTACGACGACGGCACCAGCTCCTTACAACGTCACTCGAAATCCTCTCTTCGTACAAACAACCGGGCTCGAGTAGTGCGAGCCGTGTGCGAGCTCGCACTCTAGCAGGCAGCCGACACGTGCGCGAAACAGAATGTGAGATCACGTTCCGTGCGGTACGCTCGGCGAAGAGTCGTCAATCGTATTAATTCTACTCGAGGACGAGTACTTCTCACACACGCGCGATTATCAGAATACTTTCAGTTTTGCCGAATAAGGGAGAGACGCTTCTAATTATAAGAGAAACGATAAGAGAACTCCGATCTCGGGAGAGATCTCGAAGAACACAATACTATTGATAGTAGATGCCGTATCAACAGCTTCCCAATCACGCGGTGACTTTACACATCACGCTTCACGCCGGATGATGTAATGAATCTCCCCGCAGATCGGTATCTGGCGCCTCGCGAGGCTCGTCAGCGCGTCCGGCCAGTCTAGGCCACTCTCCAATGTCTCCACGACCGTGGAGAGGCTATCACTGATCGGACTTTTTGTGCGTTGTGAGCTCAGAGGCCACGAGGCGACGAGGTATCTCCTTATCGGATCTCCTCGATGGAGAGAATCCGAAAGTTGCTTTATCTATCTGGCGATGTGCCTTTGGAGGTTTTCAAACTTGAAGGACTATTTCTTTTCGTAAAAGGCTGATTCTTTCTGGCTTCAATTTCACGATATTTAGTTTGATACTTCGTGGGAGGACAAGCGAGAAATAGAAAATTATTAAACTACAGCAAACCATTCTCGATCCAGCTTCCTGAAGAATCTTTTTAGGGTGACTAGACCGGAGCAAGGAAGGCGAGATACTTCTCTACAATGTAGTTAAAAATTTAACTCTGACAAGAAAGAAAAATATAATATTTAGAATATAATATTTCTTATTTTACTCCAATTAATTCTCGTATATGCTGTATAATTCGTTTTCTTGAGTTGAGATTATTTCAGAATATTTTCTATTATGTTTCTTGTTGATATTCTCTGTTCGTATGCGGAGAAAAATATAAATCGGTAATCTTACGAAGATTTTATTTCTTATTGCAGACCGAAAGATGCAATAACTATTCGTGCTAAAAAGAAACGATTCTCGTGCCAATATGTATACATGATATGATTCAACAAACAGTCCCAAAATCTTGGAAACTTTGTTTGCTTCGTCATTTTTAACTCCAAGTCGTTTCCTCACTTTCGTTCCCGCTTAATTAACGGTTTCCTCTTAACTGTCGCTTTACGAGGAAAGAGGAGCGAGGAGTGAGCTTCGGATTGTCAGCTGACCGCTGTTGAACTGTGGACTCGTACTCGCGCTGTCTCATTTCAACTCACTCCACCACGGTGTGACGTGTATGGTAGCGTGACAATGTTTATCTGTTTTCGAAGTAGACGATTACGCACGGTTGAACAGTCGTTGTGATACACGCGTTTGAGAACTGAATAATCGGCCCGACTTCTACGGAGCGCTATCTCGAGCTCGGATCGCTATGTTCGTATCTTATCTCCCCGTCTACCGTGACGCGATGTCGATTTTAAAAATACGCAGAAAAAATAGAGACCACGTAATCCTATCACTTTAAATTCATTTATTTCCGAGTTTGATGGGATCGCATTAGGTCTGTTTTATCGATTAAGCAAATTAGCACGCCAATAAGCAGCGCGATCGTTTATCGACGACCGAATAATTGTAAAATTGCAAATTGGTCATGATTACGATGTCGTAATCAAATCAAAGTGAGATAGTAATGTTTCTTTCCAAGTGTAAAAAAAGTGGGTCTCCAAGGGACTCATGAAAAAAGAAAAAAAAATTGGCAGCGGTGGGATTCGAACCCACGCCTCCGAAGAGACTGGTGCCTTAAACCAGCGCCTTAGACCGCTCGGCCACGCTACCATCTGTCAGAGTTTTCTTTCACAGTCGTATTTTCCTGGGTACGCGGAGTTACTATTACCTTAATACGTAAACTTATTATTAAGACATACGTGAAGTAAATGCATACATGCTTCGAAATGTGCGTAACTTCATGTACTGATATATATTAATGAAGTTTAATATATCCATTATATTATATTCGAGAATCTAATGAAATAAATCTGTAAGCTCCGTTTCAAACATAAATTACCCACATTCTTCCTCGTCAAATATCTTCCAAACGTCGGAAATGTCTGCTTCGATTGTGGAATTCTATGCGAAAATATCTATGTCAGAAATAACTTCGTAATTGATTTATAAATAATCTCTAATTTATTGAGGAACGATCGAGCGATTCTATTCGTCCCATTTAATCATAAATGATTAGAAATGTTTTGGAACTGAATGACGATTGCCGGTTTGTTGGTCGCATGCAGTTACAAGTAGACAGTAGCGTAATGAATGTTTCAAATACCTCCGACAAAGAAGATTTAATAGTTCTTTCTTTTGTTATTTTTAGTAACGTTAATCTAAAGCTCCTTGCACAATAGGCGATAGCGATAGCGATAGTGACAGCGACAAGGTTGCCGAGCTACACCTTTGTCGGCAACTTTGTCACTGTCGCTATCGCTATCGTTATCGCCTATTGTGCAAGGGGCTTTAAAGATCGTACGCCTTATTTCTGTGTTTTAAGACAAAAGATGATGTAGGACATTGCACGCTGATAAAATGACATGACTAATTGTGAGTTGCAAAGTAGGACAGACGACTTCTTTGTTTCTTTTTTTTCAAAAGTCATCTTCGCCAAAGATCATACAATCGAATTTTCGCTCTAATTCTTTCTACATTCAATTTCTATATATAAAATTAAAAAAAAATGTTTAATAAGCACTCTCTCGCGATATCCGTCAGCAGGATCTCTGACTACGTCACTGCTATCGTGGGCGTAGATATCACATGGATTAAACAAAGACTGTCGCCGGGCGGGGCTTTCGATCGGCGCGCGTCACGCATGCGTCGCCGGCGCGGCGGAATTTCGACCCGCGTCACGTCGACGTAACCCCACGGTGCGGAGCGAGACGCGCGCGCGCGCGCACGATCCGCGTGTGCGTGTATTTATACATGTATATGACGAAGCATCGAGTGTTTCGTTACGCGCGCCGTGCGCTCCGGCAAAGAGAAAGAGAGACGAATGCGTCCCCATTTTTTTTCTTCCGTTCGCGCGCCGCGTCGGCCATTTTGCCGTGACCGGCTTAATATGCGCCGCTCATTTTCTCCGTTCGCACCCGCCTGTAACTCTATATCCGCGCGACGAGGCACAATTGTCGCGCCGCGCCGCTTCTTTGTCCTCTCTCGCCGCGACCGGGAGAGCTCCCTCTCCCCCGCCTCACGCAGCGAGAAGTCGCGACCGGATCAGCTCTCGTTTTCGCGGATTACTCATCGAACGGCGAGCGCGATCGACGATCCGCACCGCACGCCGCCGCTGTCAGCGACAGGTGGCCCTCACAAATTGAAAATTAATCCAATTAAATCGCGCGCTCGCGCGTCTCCGTCTGCTGTTTGGACAGGGTGCGAACGTAGGGCTTCTGCCGCGAACGACGATCGTGCGGTGGAACACACATCGCGCCCTGCAATCCATTCAACGTTTATGCGATTGCCCACGAAACGCCGTGCCGCGCCGCGGAGTTTAGGATTAGATTGAAATTGAATCGATTAACGTTCTCAGAATACGCGTGCCGAAACGGTATACGAGCTTTTTAACTTATCATCGGTTTAGGATCTCATCCCTTAACGCGAATGAGAACGTCCTGTGTAGTAATAATGTAGTAAACGTAGGCGGCAGTAGGATCAGTTCGCAGGAACAGCTCCCCATCCGACACCTTCCAAGATTATCGTATCGAGATTTTATACGCGGCGGAACAGTTAGGATTTGAACTCGAATCTATTAAGGCCTTCAGCCTCGCTTTCCTCTTTTCCTCCTCTACCCTCGCGAATCGTGTTTAGCGCGTGCCGAACGAGATGCCATTCGTTCGGGCTTTGTATTTCGCAGCGACGGTGATTAACCACATTGCGCTGATTAAACGCGACACGTCTGCGACGACGACGACGACGACAAAGTCGAGGTGTTCGCGACGCAGAACGGAACGGAACGGATCGGATCGCGTGCGAAGCGAAGCGCGGAGCAGAGCAGAGCGGAGCTGAGCGGAAAGGAACGAGGGCGCCGAATTAATCATTTCAAACAGCTGCTGCGTCGCATTAGCGGCAGCGGATAAGACAAATGAACGTCGTGGAGCTTGTTAAGACGTAATCCGAGAGATGTGTCTGCGCCGCCTCCCGCTTCCACCTCCACGTCGTCGTCGTCGCACATCCGCCGTCGTCTCTCTCATCCGGGATTAGACGCTCCTATACCACGGGCGACTATTTTCTCCGGCGATTCCCCTCTGTTTATCAGCTACCTAGGGGCTCTACTTTCATCGCTGTCTTTCAGACAGCTCGTCACATTTCGCTTCCAACAACGTATTATAGATACAGCAATCATGCTGTTAATCGTATTTAATGACCTAAGCCCAGATTATTGCGCCAGCATCTTTTTGAGGATGAGAGAAATTAATGACCGATAACAATTTAGTAAACATAAGGTTATTATAACATAATATAAAATACATAACAATTTAATAATTTATTTCACATCAAGAATCAAATCAAGAAGAATTAAATGATTACAACGATGCAATATGTCTATGATTTCAATAGAAATAGGGAGAGAAAGAAAAAAAATAGAAAAAAAGAAGATATTTTTATGATGCTCTCTCTCTCTCTTTCTTTCTCTCTCTTTCTCGATTGTCAAAGGATGACCGTATCGTCGAAACGCGTAGATAGGATCGTTCGGATTGTTCCGGTTGGGGTGGACGTCGAGAAACGTGACGTTCCGGGTTTCGTGCTTGATTCGAGGCATCTCCGATGACAGATAGTGTCAATGCGGGTACCATCGGTGGACCGCTGTGTGTGTGAATCACGCTATGTGATCTTCACCTGGACCTCTATTCTGTAACTCTAACGACAGTGTCGGTATCGTTATGTCGTCGTTGCGCAGCTTTTTTTCCATATAGTATACCTGCGCAACGACAACGTAACGATACCGACACTGTCGTTACGAGTTACAGAATAGGGGTCCTGGCTCGCGACGACAATACGAGATACGATTGCGCCGCGAAATATATTCCTCGTCCCACCTTTTCTACACTTAACCAGAGAAATATACCAAGCCTGGAAAGAAGATATCTCGGAATCGTGACAGGCTACGAATATCGCGTTCGTGTTTGCATTCCGCTATTTGAAGACTAGTCTGCTTCTATTTCACTCTTTCACACAATATATTTTCAATATTAAATTGTTATCAGCGAATTGGAACTTAGCGAAAAGATAACCGTCACACTGGTGAAATCAAGAAATGCCTAAAAAAACTGTAATTCTTCCAAAATTGATGACGAGTTAAATAAATGATAGATTGATACTTTGGAAGACGTTAACTTAACAGAAAACATTCTATTTACGTATATTTATTTATATCTATATTATTAAAATTGCTACGCGATATACTTATGTAAATTTAAAAAAATACTGATCGGCACCATTAGAGATTGATATCTACTCTGGAAAAATCGACTTCCAGAATTGATTCGTTAAAGTGCTATACCGCTCTACGCCATAGGGTGATTTTAATTATCAGCGAGTGCATTATCAGAGAAGTGCGACTACGTGGAGCACTTTGTATATAGAAATCGACCTTTCAAATACGGGTACACGTAGTCGACGTTCTTCGATTCTACTTCGCTTTTGTCGGGCCGAGTATTGCGCCTCTCCATTTTGTCATCCCCCAGCGGGGTTTCAATGTTGTAACCATGGAGACGTCGCGTTTCCGCAAGGGGAACGTGTAAAGGGTGTCGGCCGTACGTATGCAAGTATGGAGAGACTGCCATTGTTGAAACTTACGCGCGTATCACGTCTATGATGTCACATTAATAACGCAACGTTTTCTATCATTTTGTTTTTTTAAATCTACTTGAATACATAAAAAATACACAAGATTATATAATTAATTCCAGAGAAATTAATAATAATATAGAAAAATTCCATCAACTTTTCATGGATTTATTTTAGATATGTAATATTAATTATATTAAATATGTATATTTGTATACAATAGGAAGATTTATATTAATGTAGTATTATAGTTATAATACCTTTATCTTTGGTGATATAATCATATTGATTATTAAAGGATTTAGAAAAGAAAAATTCAGATGTAATTTATCACAGTTTGTAGGAGCACAAAAACTTTACTGTATGCTATGTAATATTATTTTAATGCAATATTAGTAAAAATTTCGTCAATGAATATTACGTAAGGCGAAATCGTTGACAAGAAAATTCGCTCTCGAAACTGTCAATCACTCACGAGCCGCGGCGTGTTCTCGGCGTTAAATGGCCAATGAGTTTCATAGGAGCCATTAAGGGGTCCTTGATTCGTAATGAGACTCTGGAGGAGAACCTTATGATTATATCCACCATTAGGACAATAGAGAATAATAGCTAGAGAAAGAGGAGAAAGCGGAGAATTTATCGGAATCGGAAGGCAACTTTGATTGATTGCAAATTCTATTAAAATTCCGATTACATAATATTAATTGTATATCTGTACTACTAATTTATAATACTATATGACACGCACATGTGCAAATTTAAAAAATATCAATGTCTTTAGAAACTGATATCTTTTCGAGTTTCCTAAAATTTTGAAATTTTTTCAATCGACGCACATCTAATATCAATTAATATAAATACGAACGCTGCGCGTATTTTTGAGACACGTAGCAACAATTCCACATTTGATAGAATTTCTGAAAAGAAGATATATAATCGGATTGCATTTTTCTTCATATTATATGCGTTGCGTCTGTTCGCGCGTATCGACATGGTGGCAAAAAAAGCATCATTGTATTCGTAAGCGAAGGAACCGTTTGTTAGTTCTGGGCCATGTCACGAACGCAATTAGTGAGTGATTCGTCAAGCACTGCGAAGTCCTTCACAGTAATAGCAAAGGACCCTCCAGCCGCTGGAGTGTCCTTCCGGTAGCGACTGCATTTTGATTTGCGACCCGGCGCACTTCCTTAAAGTGCAAGTTCGTTTTAGCACAAGCAAGCGAGCCTAACGATCGATCTTTCGTCCGCGCGTGCTATTATTTCTCACCTCTCTCGCCTCGATCGAATAAACATGAACGATGCAGAAGCCGTACCGTCGCCGATCAATCGCTGCGTTTTAGTTAGGGAGAGACTTCGCGCGTGTTTTGACACGTTGGAAGCAATATTCCTTCGCGGAGCCTATCACAAAAGCATTGCAAAAGAAGCCTGTAATTCTTTTCTGATCTTTTTAAAGCGTAATCGTATGTCGACGCTGGTGGATGCTGGAAACCGCAATTTAACTGAAACTTTGCAAATACAATGAAACTACCACTCTTGCTCTTTACCAAGAAATTAACTGTTTCTTTTCTAGTACGTTTTTTTAAGCATACTGATAGTATCTCTTTCATTAACCGCTCCCTACATGATTCTCAACGGCAAGATTTACTCGAGTTTTTCCGCCGAGTTAATACGGATTACATTCGGCGATCGATACACGGAGTTTTCCGGCGAGTGAAACGACCGGTTCTTTGAGAGTTCTGCTACTTGGCCGTTTCGCGTTTCAGAATCTTGACGTTGCAAGCACAGCGAGCTGTATCTTTTTTTTTCGTCCAGTGGATCCGTCCGGGAAAGAGAAAGAGATCAGGGTTGCTGTTTACACGCACGGGAAAATCGTGCGGTGAAGGTGGTTTCAGCAGGGACCCGTTGCAATCGGACTCCCATTAAAGCAACACCCATTGTCGCTAAAAACGTGCATTGTGGCGGCATTATTGTGCGCGGCGAAGACGCATTGTAATTCACCGCGCCATTCTCATGGCGAGCACCGTTTCTCGGCGCCTCGTAGCACGACACCTGGTAGGTGTAAAGTTGCCGCCATTTTCTATTATAAGGATAATTTGATACATATCGTGGCCGGGGGCTTACGAGGGTCCTGTTGCTCTCCGGGAGCAGGCTCCGGGAGCGCTAAAATTTATTCCGCGGTTCTGTCCTGCTTTTGCGTCGGAATAACTGCGAAAAAAAGATGCGATTTTATTTGATCTGCATTTTGCAAAAACTGCGCGTGTGTCTAGAAGCAAATATTACTAAAACCAAGTATAGTGAATCGTGAAGTAAAACAAATTTAAGAATTGTACCGTTGATTACAATTAGTGTTATTAATTAATTCAAGTAAACAAGTTAAAACAAGTGTTTTATCAAGATATTGCTGCTTACGATATGACGTGATTTCATATTGTATTAATATCGCGCCTATATCCAAACGACTGTTAGTCTAGACACCAAGAGCGTAACGTATTAGTTCTCCCTTCGATTTTCCGTCAAGGGCTTTCTATACTCTTCTCTCGCGCGCGCCGTAATTAATTCTTCCGCTAACATATTTCCAAGGACGTAACGGTGTACGATTAATTAGCCGTATCGACGTCGCCGGCTTCTGTGTAGCACCCGAAGGCGGAAGCCACCGGGTGATATACCCTCTCGGGCCGCTTGGATTTTGCTCACGTAGAAACCCCGTAACGAAGTTACCGAAGCTGGAAGCTCCTTCCAGCTACGAACGACGGACCTTCGTATAACGTGTCTCAATTCCAAGAGCCCGTGTGCTCGAGAGCCCATAGAACCAAACTCAATATGGCGGAGTCAATTGGACGGCCCGTACTTTAGGGGTGTCCCTGTCTCTCTGTCTCTCTCTCTCTCCTTCCCTCTCTTATTCCTCTTCCTCCGTTCCACCGGGATCCGGAGCACAGTCATCTCTCTCCTGACCGCCCCTCGCCGTTATCCCCCGCGTCTTCTTTCTCCCCCTCTTGCGTACATAATGGGGACACAATCGACTTTGAAGCACAATCGATAGTTACGAGGTCCACCCGGCGAAAACGGCTCACCTCTTCATCGACTTTGAATGGCACACACGCGATCGACCCCCGTGGCCGAGCGGCGCAACCCCCGCCAATATACACGCGTTATCGCCTCTCTCTTGGAAAAGCATGGTGGAGGCGCCATTTTGTTTCTGATACAAAAGCCCCCGGCGCTTTAATGTACGACGAACATTCCTGCTTTCAAAGAGAACGACTCGTGCGCGAGCGAACACAGGCGTGTTTACTTTAATTTTTGTACCACGGGGTGTCTGTATAAATTGAAATCTGAATTCACGATTAAGTCGAAATAGAATGGATTTTGCTGATAATTTGGGTAATATATTCTCGGTTAATTTATATTCATTATTTTATATTAATTTTATGTTATACTTATTGAACCGACGCAGAGAGAAAAAGCTATAATTTTCAAATCTTATTAAGCTATCATACTCACGATATTTTAAACACAGAATATTGCAAAATAAAAATTTATTCGTAATTATTTAAGATTCCTATTTTCAAAATTAATCGACTTCTCGACTTCTCATAAAAGTTGTATTATATTTTCTGACGTAAGAACACCGGTTGTGTGATGCAGATGTACCTTTGAAACCTTTACGTCAGCTCTTCATGAAATAAAACGTATTTTTTTGTTATAACGCGATAACTACTTTAAATGATCGTTCAATCGAGTTACGCAGATAAAATTTCTATACATTTCTCGATACAAGTTAATTCTGAAAAACTATTACTCTACTAATAGAAAATTCTATTGGAAACGCGTCACGATTAATCGTACAAAGGTCAAACTTCAACTTCCAAGAAAAATTAGTTTCCGAAACTTTACGTACCTAAAAGAAAAAGGTTCGTACGAGAAGAGGCTCGATTAAAACAATCAATTGCACGATACTTGTACATAAATTAAAGATTTACTTAGCGAGAAGAACGATTTTTCTCTCGTGGATCGCTCCGTTCGTCGCACATTGCGTCGATCGCGTCGCCAAGAGGCCGAGGTATCCGGCGGCGACGACGCCGACGACGACGAGTTAAAAACGTCGATCGTCACGTCGCATCGCCATGGCGACGCGAGGGCGGCCAGCAGCCGTTATATACAACGGCGCTCATTTGTTTGTCATTTCCTCGCGGCGCGGCGACTCGCGGAAACAAAGGCCGGGGTACGGAGGCGCGGAACAAAAAGCAATCCGTTCGACAACCGTTCAACCCCCGAGAGTTCGCTGCTCGCGGGGGTTGCCGCTGGCGTCCGAGGGGCGGCAGCGGGTGCGAGAGGGTGCCCCGTTGTTGCTACTCGTTCGCATGCTCGCGCGGGGGCGGAAGGAAGAAAGACGGGACGGGGGCGAGCGACGAGGGAGAGCGAAATGCCGGGAATTACCTGTTCGGAAGAGAGCGTTTCGCCGTCATTTTTATTTCGTTTCCGCGGAAAACTCCCGGTTAACGCGCCGAGAGCGGAGGTGCCGATTCTCGAAAAAGAGAGAAAGAGAGGGAGAGAGAAGGATCGCTGCTCTCGTTCCCGTGTCGTTTCCGCGATCGTAACCGCTCGGAGAGGTCCGTTTCGAAGAGCGAACTTCTATTATTTAGAAATGTTTCACGTAATATCGCGCGTCGAGAAGTGAAAGAGGGTTCTCGAGCGGCGGACACGGGCAACGCCAGACCCGTGATTTTCGATTCTATGGAAAGTTGCTGCACGACGTGAACACTAAAGAAAAAATTAGACGGGATGATCGAATCACTAATCGATGCGACGCCATAAGTGTAACAAATAAATGAGATTAAATTTCGCTAAATATTCGCTTTTCAAAGCTAGCTTCAAAGATCTGTACTTGGTATATAATGCGCTGTCGTACTATCTCACCCGCTAAACTCTAACGTATGTTTTCTTAAATAGAAATATGAATGGACATTAAGTTTGTACGCGCCTCTCGCAGGTGGCACATGAAAGGCGCGTATTCTACATTCATACAAAATCGTATCGTAACGCCTGCCAGCAGCTGACGTCACAATTATCGCGACCTAAATAACTCTCGCTATATAAATTCAGGCCCCATCGCGCTGACATCGAACGTCAAGGCATTCACCGATACGTCAGCTCGCCAAAGGCGATCCGTGGAGGGCTTCAAAGATTTAATGGCAACGATCGCGAGAAATATATATAAATATGTATATGTATGTGTGTATATATATACACGTATATGTGTATACATTTGTTGTGTAGGGGAGGTATTCGGAACGAGAATCTTAACAGTGGTGATACTATCTGTCGCGGGGGACTAGGTATCCTCGAAAGAGGACGTCAATGGCGGCCCTCGAGTGTCCGGTGTCTCGTTAGCGACGATGACTCTTCCACTTTATGAGCCCCGGGCTCCGCGAGAGCTTAACCATCGTATTCTCCTACGACGCACGGTAGCCGAGTGTCGATTACACGTACGGTAGATATAAATAAACCAGGCGCGGAAATTAGTCTATGGACCGGGTTTTTTCCCATGGTCCGCCAGCGTGACTCTCGAAATTGACGGGTTCAATTCCTGGCAATTCCTTACTTTTGGTAGTATAACACTTTAACACACATGTAAAAGTTATAAATAAAAATCATGAAAAGTCATGAAAAAACCTGCTCGTCTTTTCTAAAGATTAATATAAATATAAATAAAATTTACAAATATAAATTTATATAATTAGATTTATATGTATTTAGAAGCATAATTTGAAATATATTTATAAATATAAATTAATAAAAATTTTAATGAAGCAACATTCATTGTCGCGTATTCTCGATTTCTGGCTTCGCGGCATGGAGATTGAATGTATTTCCGAATTTCTCTCCAATCGCGTGATATCGATATGACGCGAGAAAACGCGGTGATTTACTGCCAGGCGGTGACCCATGACTTCATCTCGGTGCGCCTAGCTGATGGTTATTCGTTCAATTACGCAACCTCGGTGTTCAGACACCCCCTCCTGCCGGCTGGCTGACTGGCTTACGTGTTCGCCCGGCTTCATTAAAAGTACGGCACGAGGTTTCGGGTCGGGGTGGAAACACGCCGATTGATTTTTTTTTTCGCGCTCGATATAATCCTTGTCGGTGCGAGGCAGTAATCCGGGCCGCTGTCACCCGTCCATGGACCCTGGAACTCCATCCGACGGATGAGACGGATTATAGCTCGTACCAAATTAACCTTTGTCTCCTCTCTCTCGCAGGACTCTGTCCCTCCTTCTCCTCAGCCCGCGCCTGCACCCTCGGCTCGCGGTCGCCTCCCTGCCCCATTCTCCCCTGATTGTCTCGGCTTTACACGAGAACTCACTCAATCCGGGCGCGATAACGCGAACCTGGAGAAGTGCGCGTTTGGTGACACAACACAACAGGTGTCCACAGAATGTCCCGATACAGATCTACAGATCCTCCGGTTTTACCGAGGAACACGCCCGGTCGAGTCCATTTGCGACCGCGGCTGATCCTCTCGTTTCGCCACTTCGTTCTGCTGTAGATCCTCTTTACGCTTCTATGAAAGGGGATTAGGCGCGAATCAACGCGCGTGTTATAACGAGTCAATTACTGCGCGATCGGTCTCCTCGACGATTGCCTGCATCCAGCGCGAAGATCGAAATAACGTTTTTCAGCATTGTACGAGGCATTACGTGATACCACGAGATATGCGTAATGTAAAGAGGAAATAAAGATCTTAAATCGTCGGTTTACATATTTATATATCATATCTGGCGTTAGTTACTAAGAAAAGATCGTTTTTGCACGCTAAAATCCACGCTCGCATCTAAATATAATTGTAAACGTAACGAGAAGTAACACGAGGTCTATTAGCGTAGGATCACGTTATCGAAAGCAGGTCTTTAAACATCCCGTATGGCAAAATCAAGAGTGAAGAAGAATGAAAGGAAACTATGTCTGTCCGCCGATCGTTCTCCACTTACAAAATGGCGTTTCCATCGCCGAAGGGTGGTACGGGAGTGTACATTCCAACCCCTCGTGCCAACCCCTGAGCGATCCGAGGGGTAGCGAGCACGTAACGTTATGTAATCGTATACATGCCTAAGATCCTGGAGGGCTCGAAGGGAATCGGGCTTTGTCGCCCGGCCATGTGTCCCTAATGCGGCTCCCGTGGGGGGTCATTTCTATTCTATTTCCCTTCCATGGGGTGTGTCGAGCGAACGACCCTCCGCGGTTCCATCCCCCTTCTCTCCGCGCGCCGCCCTTATCGCTTATGGTAAACGCATCACGGAGACTCCCGTAAGGGTGCTCTCTGCAGATTGACGTAAAATCAATGAACAAAGTCAATGGGCCCCTCGTCGCGTTTATCCGGGGTGCGTGGAAGAGTATTATACGAGTTGTAGCACCTCGTTCAGCCGTGGATAACGCGCCTGTTAATCACGTGCAGAAGCAACTCGAGTGGGCTCATAGAAGTTGCGAAACTGTTGTTCCGTTTTGCCGAACGCTAGAAAGCGCGTTCGCGCACACCGGCACTTTCTTCATTAACTAATTTTACGTAACGACTAACTCTATCCCTCTCTAGATCGAGATTCTCACGATAATGCTGGAGAGAAAGAGAGAAAATTGAGCTAATGATAACTGACGTGCTTTGATTCATTTGGCTCTAGACTCTCGGAAGTCTGGAAAGTAATTCGATAAGGAGTGACAAAATTTACGCAACGCGATTGCGAGATCTAACTAAGCGCTGTCCACAAACTTCTTCCTGATATCTGTCTCTCTTTCTCTCTTTCTTTTGACTTGTAAAAAGAAGGTTGCATACATAACTTTCGTTTACTAGAAAATATTTACGTTAAAAATTGAGTGGCATTTAAGAATACAAAGAAATGGCAGCAAAAATATTATCGCACAATAATGAGCTTGGGGGAAAAATTAATGCGTTTCGAACTGTGTTTAAGACGGTATATAGTTATACGGTTGAGAGTTTTATTATCGCGAAAGGGCAGATACCAATCCTAATAACAAAGAAACAATTCTCCGATGACTGGCCGCGAGGTGTAAGTCGCCGCAATTAGCTGCAATAACGGAAAGCGACTGTACTCATGTGTGAGCGACGGTAAGTCGCAAAGGATGAGGTGCACACTCGCGCGACGACGAAAGCCTTCAACTCTCGACGATGCCTTAACTCCAAATGCAGAACGACAGCTACCTCGCAGAATATTAGGGACCTATATACCATATGTAAAAGAAGTGAGACCATTTGATTCTACTGTATATGACAATCAATAAACTGACAATAGTTTTGATAATCTGACGAGTCTCACACACACAACTAACAATTTAATTTAGTTTCGAGACCGCTCAGGCGGCTCAGGTGGGATTCAAACCCGCTTCCTCGCGGTTATAAGTCTGGCCCTTTACCGTGGCCGGGAAACTCCGGTGGAACCTAAAAATAGGCTTCCCGTCCTCTCTAAACGTTAATAATTTTTATTCATTCCACAAGATCCCGGTTTTTTATGCAAAAAAAAAAAAAATGAATTACACGAAATCCTCGCGACATATATACATAACTATGTATTTTGATTTCCAGCAATCTCGAAGAATGTCAAATTTACAAAAACGGTAAAGCGCTCGCATCAGGAAAGATCACAAAAACATCGTCTTATCTTCATATTTAAACCTTTTTAATAAGCAATAGAAATAATAGTAAAAAAAAAAAAAATTACGCCTGAGCAAATCTGTGTAAACATATTCTCACTGGCATCGGAAAACTCTATTCACTAGAAAAATTTTTGAAAACGGATCTAGCGGATTATAGTAGATCGTGTTTTCATAGGATCGTATTTCCTTCAATGGTCACTGTCAGTCTCAGCATTTGACACTTGCTCAGGTATACATACGACAAATCTTCAGCAGATTATCGTCTTACGGATCGTTTAAATTTAAATCAAGCTTGACCTTACTCGAAAAATGTCCTTGCTTAATGCTTGTGAATGAAAGCTATCGATATTTGCAGGTTTTCTCTTTCTTTCTCTCTTAAGCTGCATCTCACGAAATCCGCATGCGGAACAGCCGCTGCGGACGTAGTTGTCCGGCAGAACGCGGCTGGATAAACGTGCCCGGGTGCCCGTAAGGACGCGGTTCGGCGAAAATCAATTTGATAGGCGAGCGTACGCGTGCCGAATTACCTCTACGTGATCGTCGGGCCGTTTCCCCATTTTCGCCATTACATTAACGAAGAGACGAGTCGCGCCGCACCGGCTCGACTTCCCGTGCCGTACCGCAATGGTTACCACCGTATCGTAATGTTCACCGTTGGCGACAATGGGTAACATCGCGATCCCAGGCACGTCTCGATCCCACGGCTCTCGTATCCGGGAGGTAGGCGCCGCGGGGCGCCGCGCCGCGTTAATTAAGGTCCCGCGCGGAAGACGGACATTTTCCGAATTTGTATACCATTCCCGTCCGGCGAATTAACGAATAAAAATTCGGATGAGTAAAACTTCGAAGAGCGGAATGCCGCGGGGCCAACGAGTCTCTAGATTCAAAAAACGCCAAAGGCAAACAAATTGTTAAGAATATTATTGCAGAGAACAGAAGATGAATAAGATTCGTTTGAAGCAGCATCCATTGTCGCGTATTCTCGATTTCCGGCTTCGCGTTATTCGTTCAATTACGCAACCTCGATGTTCAGACACCCCCTCCTGCCGGCTGGCTGACTGGCTTTACGTGCTCGCCCGGCTTCATTAAAAGTACGAACGGAGCATAGTCGCAAAAGATATCTTTTGTCCAAAGGCTTTTGTGGTCGATACCTACCGCTTCGATATACCCAGGCGCTTTTCTCGCACTGTCACCGAAACGGAATCGGAAAAGTATATGGGAGAATGCAGAGAGACCGGACGTGACGAGCGCTTTTGAAACGCTTCGAAAATGAAGAGCGAGAAGTGCACGGGGGCCACACAAATGTCGCTCCATTTCAACGGGTCCGTAGGGCCCGTTCATCCCTAATTGACTCGCGCCGGCGCCCAATCGGGTTGCAAATTATAGGTCTCGAGGAAAAGAGCGATTATCGGCTAAATGAGAGAGACTACATTCTACAAACAACAAACAGTAACGGCGATGACTACGGAGAAATCATCGCGGGCGCCGGTAAAAGGCGCCGTTCCGGTGTAAAAGTCTAGCCAAGGAGAAGATGCCGTCTGTATATCGACTGTATAAAAACTGCGTTTTAACGCGCTGATACATCCGTCATGTCCGGCTCTCTTGCGTGAGGCAACTTAAGTATGGTAGAAAATTACTTGCCTTTCGTCGTGTAGCGTGGACTTCGCGCTTCAGACCATCCATAATTCATGTCATATACTTCAGGATAAAAAAATTCTACCTGCAATTTTATATTTTTATATGCCGTGCATTTCGATATATATGTGCGTATTTTAATATATGTACTTCATATGTGTACCGATTGTTCTGATATGTTTCTTTATATACTACACGGCACACGGCAGGTAGAGTTGCAAATAAAGTTCTACTCCGATACAAATTATAGATCGTCTAAAGCCAGCTTGAGAACGCGAACATAATACTGTTTCTCAAATATTTCATCTGCAGATGATAAAAAAAAAGATCCCTGACGAGTGGTTCGTCCTGGCCATTTTAGAGCTGTACAGCTCACAGGCCAATAAAGAAGATAAAAAAAGATTTCGTGGGGCCAGATTAAGAGATTAGGTTAAGTTAAATCATCTTATGTAATAATTTCTCTCGAAATTATCACGCAGCTCTTTCGAGTAACAATCAATTTATTCGAGTCGAGCACCGCGAAGAATTAACAGTTGCGTTCGTGAGATGTGAAGTGTGAGGTGTGAGGTAGGCATGCATGCTGTTAAACGCATACGTACTTGTACGATCAACGCAGCACTCGCAGCAGCCGTGAGCCGTGAGACGACGTCGACGCCAATTTGCATTCGCCTGCGATACACTTATGCTTATGCAACATTGCAACCTCCCGTCCCGTCTCTCGACAGTCCCGACAGCTGGCCGGGAGCGCGGGATACCCGGCAATATCTCGACGAGGCATAAAGCGTACTAGATATAGATGGGTACGTTTAAGTAGATCGAAATCTTATCGCCGGCCATGATCGGGTCACGCTCAAGCGGGCTGTCCAATTTATCGAGCGCGACGGCGTGGTAATAACGGTCGCCGTATGCGAGAAGGGCGATGATGATGATGATAAAGAAATGACTGTATATGTATACATGTAGAGGGAAAGAGAGAGAAACGCATGAGACCAAGCCCGAGAGGCAAGGCAGGCAGGTAGAAAAAGAGAGAGGCTACTCGCGATTCGAAGCCGTCGCGCGGTGTGAAGGTCTACTTACTTAGCATTCGGTGTCACGTAGAGCCCGCGTTTTAATACATCAAAAACTCGGAGAACCCCCCTCCCCCCCTCGTTTCTCTCCCGGCCGTTCCATCCACCACGTTCTGCGGTCGCTGGATTCCCGAGCGATCCTCCTTTGCCGGGTGCCGGGTGCGCGACACCCCTGGGGGCCTCATCCCGCGCGCGCGGCATTCATTTGTTCGGTTCTCGCGAGGAGACTCGCTCTCGAAGCGAGAGAGAGAGAGAGAGAAAGCGAAAGAGAGAAGGAGGGAGGGAGAGAGAGAGAGAGAGAGAGAACGGCGATGTGCGTGCCTTTTGTTTTGCCGGAGGCGCGCTCCGATTGGCGCGTTCGCCCGGTCGCGCCGGCCATGGCAGCCTTTTTCCGGGCTAGGGATATCGGGCCAATAGCCTACTAGAGGGCGTTCCTGGGGCGGAGATTGCTACGCGCTCCGCATCCGTCTCGTCGCGCGTTGTCATTATTATTATTATTATTATTATTATTATCATCGCAGCCGACGATGTATATCTTTATGAGCTTCCGGCCGCGTCCGCAATGTCGGTAAGAACGACGCCCGCGGAACGAGCGTTGCTTCGTTCGCCCTGCGGTAGATGGCGCTGGGTGTACGGTTTTTCGAAAGATGTGGAATTCAGCGTTACGTATGAGAGATTGTATTTTTTATAATAAAAAAATATTTTTATAATAATAAAAAAAAAAGACGCGAAATGCAGGTTGTATGGGAGAAACCAACAGCTTTGTATTTTTTTTCACAATAAAGAACAATATGGAACGGCAATTCTCGAATCCTCGCATATGTGCAATGTGCACATTCGTTTACGCACATATGTGTAAATAAGAAATTTCTATC
This sequence comes from Temnothorax curvispinosus, assembly GCF_003070985.1. Classification (NCBI taxonomy): domain Eukaryota; kingdom Metazoa; phylum Arthropoda; class Insecta; order Hymenoptera; family Formicidae; genus Temnothorax; species Temnothorax curvispinosus. The sequence continues at coordinate 677,226 of NW_020221295.1, forward strand.
CACCAAGCGACTACGAATGCCGCTAAAAAATTTTGAGACTTAACTCACGTTCTCATTGAAAACAAGCAACTCAGAATTCCAAAATGCGATGCATCCTATACAAAAAATTTCATGTAAAATTAAGAAAATATTCGGTCTGCACATATCGTTGGCTACATTTTATTACTATGTAATGATATCAGATCACCAATAAGAAGAGAAAAATCGTCGAAATTTGCAACTAAAAATCAGAACGCTTCGGATCGCGATCCCGTGTTCCTATTGGCGAAACCGCGTAACATCGACGAATCGAGTCGTCCGACAAAAGTTTATTATGTTCGTGGTCCGCTGGAGGTGTTCGCGCGGAAGAGCTCGCCGAAATAACTCCGCAGAGTTGGAGCTCGTCGAGTTTGTCACAATTAGCGTCGTGCCGTCGTTGACTCGACTAATAGCTGAATAGTGATCGAGTTACTCGTTCGATATGATGGCGAGGAACGGATTGACAGGTATCGCGTTACAAGCTAATTATCTATCTTACTCATGGACTTTCGATACGCCCAACTTCACCTATTCGCCCAGTCGAAAGAAACCTGTGAATCAATAAAATTAGCATACGTAATATGCGCTTCAGTCGCGCATATATATTTCGCTACTGTATGTATGTATACATACGAGTATTCATACGTCCATTACGAAATCATAATTAATAAAAGGACAAAGGGTATGGGCGTCGCATCGGTGTGAGTGCGCGACCACCGTGAACTTGCAGCGGAACGATCTCGGCCGCGCGGATCGATTTCCCCCCCACCCCGCCCCCTCGTGATGAAATCGCGTAATGGTCGGTGAGTCGAGTGTCGGGTCCGCCGCTTCGCTCGTCGAATCCATCGAGAATTCGGCGAATTCCGAGCGACTCGCCGCGAAACTGCCCGTCGAACGGATTCCGCGGGCTCCGAGCATTCGTCGAGCTTGTTCGCGATCCGCGTCGCGCGAGGAACACGACGAGATCCGTTCGCGAAGGGCGTATCCTGGATCTCGCCCGGTTTCGGCTAGTGCACTAGTGGTGACGTCACGGCTGGTCTACACGAGTGTCTACACGGAGCGTCCGCTAATCGCCCGCTTCAATTGGCGCGCAATTCTCCGGAGCGTCCGAAGGGCTGCTGACCGGCGCGGCGGAGGGACAATTCGATTCGACTTGGGGAAACGACGACGCCGACGGTTCGCGGCCTGCCGTTTCGGTGAGTTTAGTCTACCTCGGTTATGCGAGAAGATATTGTTTGCTCTCAGGGGAGAGGGGCGACGTTACGAACACGTATAGGTTTTCTCGCTTCTGTCAATGCTGATTAACTTTAATCTCGCTTTAACTTACTTTTTATCTTTTTCTAATTCTTTTAAACTAGAAAAAGATAAAAAGTAAGTTAAAGCGAAATTAAAGTTAATTTACATTGCTAGAAATAAATATACATAAATGGAATATATGACTACTGGATATATCACATTCCGGCAATGCGACAGTTTCGTCAAGTAAATTCCGCGTGACCGTAGTATTACTTTGCACGATGAATTTTCCACAAATTGATTACGTGAAACTAATTGAAAAATGCAGGGATAGCAATAAATAGAGATCATGATCGTTTTTTGCTTTAATCACTTTCTATCGATTAAAAACACGAAATTACTTTTTAATATTAATATAGTTGCTACGATTATAAAAATTATTTATTTTATTGTAATCAAAATTACGATTTTGAATGAGATTAAATATATCGCGCGAAAAAATAATTATTGTTATTTAAATATTATTATTCTGCTTCGTGTTTAAAGTAGCTCCTCTCCCTAAGATACGATCGATCTGACTAGATTATTATACTCCATATATTTATTTTTTGTGCTGTCTTTTACGTACAGTAATATGTATATTAATAATAAATCTTACGATCATCACATAAAATGCTCCAATTTGATTGTATCACGTACAGAGAAAAAAATTACAAAAAATATAAGAAAATATCTATGGAAAAATGATACGTTTGAAGGATACACTAATCTCTCAGGTCGATTTTACGGAATGAACGTTGAACCTGTTGAACATTTTTTATGGGGCGCAAAATACGAGAACGCCTTAGCCGTGACAGACTTCGGCATAATTCATCCTGCTAAAGGTCAGAGGTTTTAATATCCTCTGCTGGACACCCACTTGGCAGCGATAATTCGAATTAATAAGCGCAAATTGGCGGGCCTTCGCTGCTTGCCAATGCAAGTACGAACATCCGATCTCGAGCATCGGTGATTTTTTTGTGGGAAAAAAAAATCCTCCTTGAAACTATCTTTCAGGACTCTATAGAAATCGAAAGTGAAGGAGTTGCGTAACGAATTTAGAATCGTCAGGGAAAGTACGGTTATTTTTTAGAGATTTATATTAACGCAATGTAAATGTGTGGTAATATTGTTTGTTTGGCAAAGATTGCAAAATTTATTGCTGTATAAATTATTTTATACATTTTTGGTCTGTTCTTAAAATGATTTTTTTTAAATAACTTTAAATTAAAATAAGATTTATTCGAATTGACTTAAACTCTCGTTTAAACTTTATTTGTTGAAACTATATTTAATTTTCTCGATACTTAAATATTGATAATAAAATATCATAATACTTTTACTCGTATATAATGAGCAAAAATAATTGCTAAAGGTTGCGCGATTTTCTAAATTCTCTTTCATGCCGATTATCAATGCTACATTTTCGTCGAGGATTCATTAATTCGACGAGAATAAACATCTGCGAGGAAACCTGTTCGGCAAATATCTTTCCGAGAAGTCCCTAAAGAATTCATCGATTTGCTATAAATTATTTATGAACGTTATTGTACAAAGTCATACGGTTGCTTAACTGCACGATGTGAGATAAACCGAGTTCTATCCGTTCGCTAATTACTTGATCATCGTAAATGATTATCTACGGAGGGGAGAGCACCGTTAGGCGACATTGCGGAAACGCTCCTGCCTCTCTACTGTTTAAGTTTAAACGAAGAACAACACCAAATACGCTCGTCTCTTTCTTTTCTGGGGGATGGTAAGAAAAAAGGAATAAATAATTGCTTGTCGACTCGCGTCTTAAGCAGCGTCGACGCGCTTACGGCGACGACGCTTTTTCCAGGTTTCACGTTAAAATGTAGGATACAGTCGGACGTAGGACAATGCACTTACGTCGTGCGGAACGACAACCGCGGCCGCAAAAGCGCTCGTAACGCGGCGCATCCTTGCATTATGCATCGCGCGAACAACGGCGCGCGGCGCATCAATCTAAGATACGTCCGCCGGCGATAAATCGGGTGATATATACGGCAGAGGTGCGATGTTACGCGGCGCGATATCGTCGAACAGATAATTACCAGAAAGTGCGTTTTATGAAACCACCGGCGTCAGCTCGCTAATTATAGTCTCCCGGTTCTGCGCGCCGCTCGCTGTTCTCATGCAGATGAGGCGGCTTCTAGGAATCGACGTGAAAAAGCGAACGTTATACCATACGATCCTAGAGATCGTCCTATCGGCGTAAAAATACGATATATCGCCACGAATAGCGATTTTTTATGTCAGAATACATATATGTATATTACGCAATAATTGGATGCCCCTAAATAATGTCGGTTGTTTTCAGTCGGTTAAAAAGTGATTTATCTACACATACGATCGTTATTGGTTGAGATGCTGTTTTAAATTGTTCTGATAGAACTCCTATTTGCGTCATTATTAAAACACTGAAAATTGAAAAACTTGAAAGGGCTACTTTCTTCTCCAAATTTTCAACAAAAATCAATTTTACATTCGCCCAACAATATTTGACTTGAAAAAATGGCGAGAGAAGAATATTGAATCTGTATGAAATATATATCTTAAAGGGAACAAATATTACATGTTTACCGTTTTAGTTTTAAATCGATGCCCGTTTCCGTGACGCGAACGATCACCGATTAAACGCGCAGCGGTCGGTCAACACTTTTACGTAATACATTTTTAATTCCGGTAGGTGCATTGAGCCACGTTCGATATCACTGGCGGATCTGTGGCCGGATATCGCATAGGCACATCTCGGTCGTTAGGCTCCGCGCTTTTTTTTGCGAGATGCCATCCGATCCCTATCACTACAAATGAGCGCCATTTGCTCGCGACCCGACGGCGTGGGGTGACGAATATACGAACCCGAATCGGCCTTGTTGCGAGCGAGACTTTGACCACGCGGTTTGCGCTCGCTATACATATGTATGTACCTATAACGCTCGCATTGACGGCGGGATCCTCGTAATTTCGCGAAAGTGCACGAGTTGCGAGAAGTTTCAGTTTGCGAGAGATTCGACTTCATTTGTAATTCACTTGACTACATTAATTACGTGATAGCGTTGCTCTACACCGGGTGTCCCGCAGATGATATACTATCATACTATCACTAGATCTCGTAGAAAATTTATCGTTCCACGGGTGGAAATTCAATGTCTTTTGTCATAATTCTTTTCTATTTTTATATTTGAAAAGAGATTCTTTAAATTATTTTAAGTTTTAAAGTAAGATTTACCTATAAAATCAATTATTTATTAAATTGATTAGATAACTGAAAAGTTAAGTTCTGTTCGTTTATTTGTTTTGTTTAATTTCTTGACATTAAAAAAAATGTAGATTTTGTAGGTGCCTTCTAAATTATTTTATTTTTATATATATACGATGAATTGTTTAGGGACTTCTCGGAAAGATATTTACCGAACAGGTTTCCTCGCAGATGTTTATTCTCGTCGAATTAACGAATCCTCGACGAAAATGTAGCATTGATAATCGGCATAAAAGAGAATTTAGAAAATCGCGCAACATTATTTTTGCTCGTTATATACGAGTAAAAGTATTGTGATATTTCATTAAAATTAAACATCTCCATCTATCAGATGATGAATAAGATGCAGCTGCTGATATATACGTGAATCAGGCACGTCGCGGTCGTGATATGTAGTTGACGTAGAATACACCAGCTCCGGTGCCAATACAGCCTCGTTCGGGCGCGTTACCGCGTTTTTCTCAGTTGGCGCTTCAGCCGACGACGAAAGCCGTCGTCGTCGCCGCGACGAGACGAGACGAGACGAGACGAAAAGGAAAGGGGAAAGAAAGGGGGAGGCCGTGGGACGGATACATAGGAGGCGAAAAAAGGAGTACCACGACGCGCGCGGGCGCGACGGAAGGAGTTGAGAAATGTCAGCCGGCAAATTGGAAGAGGGGAAGAAAGGGCGAGACGGGAGGGTGAAAGAACGGGAGGGGGAGAGGGAAGTAGGGTGAGATAGGACGGGCGACTCTCTACGGCAGCCCCGACGTCAAATAAACATGCCAGGACGAGCAATTTCGAATATTAGAAGGTCCCGCAGGGTAGGTGCATCCTGCGTCAGGGCGCGTGAGCTACGGTGATGACGTTCGACCGCAGGACGCATCAGGGACCGACTTGCGCGGCCCGTTGCAATTGCAAGTGCCGACCGCAAAGTAAATGGGCGCCGGTCAGCGGGAATTAAAGATCCTCTCGCGTCGCCGCGCCGCGCCGCGAAGCGGCCGGCCCGCTCGAAAGACCGAGAGTCTTTGAACGTCGTTCGACGCGAGTGGACTCGGGAAAACTTGGAGGGTCTCGTGGCATTCCTCTTTCTCGGTAATCGTTAAGCAATCATGTAGCTCGTTATCTTTATTACTTTTGGGATAGGCGTTCCGTGCGACGTTGATACTTCGCGTTAGGAAAACGTACAAGTTGATTGTACTCTAGATATATTACTCTTTTAAAATATGTGGGCGTAGTTTGTATAATCTTATTGATATGGACTCTTTATAAAGAATTACTTCTAGTAGTTACGGAGGAGAAGCAGTAATTATCGAAATGATATTGTAGTCATTAAAATAAGTTATTAATATCGAGAGAAATATGGATTTTTTCTGAGGTCTGCGGTTACTTTGCAGCTACAGCGACGGAGACTGAGACCGCAAATGGAATATTGTCGTTCGTGTTTATTGCTAAGATACATTATTGGAAATATAATTTACATTTACTTTAGTCGGAGGAAATATTAAAACCGAATTATTCAACAACTCTTGTACCCCAGAATAGCATCGTGATCAGAATACGATGAGGTTCAGCATCCGTCTATCTTCTGATTGGGAGCTTCAATTGGGAGGGAAGAATGAATCACCCGTCTATCCCGTTTTTTAATTCGCCGAATGGACAATTAGGAGTGCACGAAACTGTCATCTCGTTCGTCATTTTCGATCCTTTGTCCCATTAAATGTCAACGATTCCAATCTCGTGACCAATCATTCGTTGCATATCGTAAATTACTTCATTATCGATTCGTTGAAGATCCATTTATATAATATTTAAAAGATAACGCCTTCGAGAGCAGATAACATTTCTTTCTAAACACGAATATGTATCTATTTGGTGTATGAACTTACGAAGTATACGAGGTGTCCCACTATTAACATATAATACTGACATAGTATATTTTGAAGATTAATTAGACATAAAAATTGCAATTAATTCTATGTGAAAATATTGAAAATATGATAGTTTCCGATTCAAGTGAAAAAAAAGTAATATTTGTAAAGCACAAGATTTATGCGCTCATCCATTTTGAGGCAATGAATCTATGAAATGTTTTATTTATTTCTATTCGTAATCTTCTTTTTGATACGTACATACTTTTGCAGACAACTCATAATTAGATATATCCGAAATTATCACAAATCCATTACCTGAAGTATTGTATACGTCAAAAATAAAATACAAATATAAAATCTAAATTATAATAGAGTGCAAAATATAATTATTATTTCGAAAAATAATTGTTGCATGCATGAAATATAATTATAAACGATTAATTCTCCAAATGGTAATATATAAATAGTGAATTACGTACTCTCTTGTTCCTCCGTCGTCGCCTGATGCTTATTCCCAGGCTTCCTCTTTTTTCTTCTTTGTTTCTCTTTTATGGCATTAATACAACACTCACTCGCGAAAATATGGTTAATTGCGATCGCGCGCACTTTGCGTAGCATCCCCGCTGTTAATCGCACGCGATGCGCACGTTATTACACTGCGATTGAAGAATAACGCGAGAAAAGTATGATACGCTCAACATTCGCGATGTTTTGTAAACAGGTGAAATGAATGAATCTCAAACGACGGAGAAACTTTAAAAATCATTCAGCGATCGTTTTATTCCGATGTGACTTTTAAAGAATCAATTGCATATTCATCCTGCGAAATACACATATTAATAAATAATCGTAAATCAATATATATAACAGTTATATACTTGTGTGAGAAATTAACTAATTTGTCTGCCACCTCTAGATTTGAAAGATAAAATAGTCTCGGTAACTCCTCTCGGTGTATTTCTTGTAGGAAGCAATCAACTTTTGCAAAACATTAATTACTGCTTCCCAAGGGTGTACAAAGTTATTCCTGCGTCATCTCGCGGTGATAATTCAATCGAGATAAAAACAAGCCGGTGCAGACTCACGCACGAATTATACGCTAATTAGAGCCACGTGTAAATTGTGTGGCAACGGCGATGCATCTATTTACACACCGAGCATAGAATCAATCGTATCGGATCTCCGAGATGAGCGTCGTCGTCGTCGTTCGCTGCTCCGTCTCTCTCGGGAGGGAAAAAGGGAGAGGGAAGAGATCGAGCGGAGTCGTTGCAGCGCGTTAACGCACAATGCCGTAACGAGCTAATCACGATATCAAATTCTTTGCCTGTCAGCGCGGCATTTCGATGCTAAGATATCCGGGCGTCGTGCCGGTAGGGGGTCCGGCCCGTAGAAAAACGCCGGATGACCGATTATGATGAAGCGATTCCTCGCGCGCGGACCTCGGACGAGACGAAAGGATGGAACGGGGGGAGAGGAAGCTAGGACGAAGACAATCCCGGTATATACATACCTCGGGGCGAATCACCTCGGATAATTGAAACACGCAATCTCGTACTTACGATAATGCATCTGCCGCTGTCATCGTCGTCGCTGTCGTCGTTATCGTCATCGTCATTGTTGATGAAAACTCGCTTATCTCTCTACACCTGTGATTTTTCTCATCAATTTTATATTACTCATATTTCCTATAGATATTAATTCGCTCATGTGAAACTTATAAAAATTAGCTTAGTTACAGTCTATGTTATTACATTCTATATTATTACGTAATCTTTTTATACAAATAGCTCAAATATCTGTAGATGTCGGTTGATATGAGGAAACTTAGATATTTTTTTTAAACATAGATCTGGAGAGACACGCTCTCTCTCTCTCAAACTTTCTTTTCTCTATTATAAGAGAATACTAATTGACGCAGACCGCCTGGTAGAAAATCTACCGGTCGCACAACTCCGCGAGTCGTTAGATCAACGGAATCGGACGTGCAGATCAGATCTTTCCGAGAACGAGGCTCGTTCGGGAAGCGATACGACGGACGATACGTCGCGATCGGTATTTACGACTCCGCGATGAAATCCCGCGGTGGTATTGCTAGAACCGTGCGCGCGGAACCAGGAGCCTGTCGCTTTTGATCAGCGGAGCCGCCCGCGATCGAAATCTCCACACAGCCTCGAGCCGCGAGATACTTCGTTCTACAAATTGCTCCGAAGCCGCTCGTGCTGTTTGTTTTCGCATACTGCCGGAGCAACCCGGGACAGCCGAGAGCTGTCCTGTACCCGAAACCCGATTGTAATCCCCGCGTGTAATTTCAATCAATCCCGCTACGTCGAATCCACCTCCCGTCCCCCTTTTCTTCCGACAAATTCCCGACTGCACTGCTCGCGGTGTTGTCCTGTTACGGGATTGTCGGTTCTCAGCTGTACACGAGGATTGTACATGGATCCCGACGAGTCCGAAGACGAGGCGAAGTACGCCAGGTACGTGCGACGTGAGGTCCAGTGCCCCACGTGTCAGATCGATCATACATCGGCCGATCGTGCGTCGAAGCATCCCCGCTGTGTACGGGACAACTAGCCCCGCAATCGGTTTCCCCCGCTTGAAAGAACGCGCCCGCGTCCCCTCCCTATCCCACTGATCGGCCCGATTCCCGCCTGACACGCACACACACCGCCGATACCCCATGCTCGATATGTTACAATAAAAGTACTATCCTAGCGCCGACACGTGATGACTCTATCGGACGGAGCCCGATGGCCTGGCCCTTTTCTGAGAATCACGCGTCTACGCTTCACGTCTCGAGCACGATGCACCAGTCATCGTCGAGACGTCCTCGGCATGTTGCTCTCCTCCCCTGATTCCTGCTGCCTTCCCTCTTCCCTCATACCGCTGCTCGAACGACTACTCGGTCGATCTCTCTCTACGTGGGGAACGACGACCCCCTCGAGGCGCCTACGTTCTACGGCACTGTTGCCTTCGAGCGAGATCGAACTGGCGCGAAATGGATCTGGCAGTTGGAGCCGTGGAGTTTCTCGGTTGTCTTTTTTTTTTCAACTTATCGATAGTTATCGGAGGCGATTTTCGCGCGTAGTCGTAGCGCGTCTCTCGGTCGATATCTCAGCGGCGTCGGGCGACGGTAATTTGAAGGAGATACGAGGCGTTCCGCAATTAGCTTCCTTCGCCAGAGTGGAGGAAGATTGACACATTAATTACAAAGGATAATCAATATTAGCAACCGGGATATGTCTCTAAAGTCTGAGAAAGCTGCGTATACAATTAGAGTTCGATTGAAAACTTTTTGTCATGTGAAATCAGGGGTTAAACTAAATGCTCAACCTCTCGTTCAGTATTATTTCTATATATGACAAAAGTTTTTCAATTAAAATGTTTATAAAGTTTTAAACATTGATGTAATCTATGATTTCTTTAATCAACAATGAAAATAAGTAACAACTAAAAGTAAAACTGTTATTATTAAATAATAAAACATTATTAGAAGAACATATTTTATTTTTTGTTATGTTAAACCGATAAAAATTCATGCTTTTTCACATGTCTACTATAAATCGCGTCAATACATTGTCAACTGTCGATGTAATATCTTTACAATAAACATTAATTCTTTTCGTATATATAAATTATCTTATTAGAGAGTTACGATATATTTCATTATTTTTATTAAAAGTGCTGAGCCAATAAATGTGCGAGCTCCCCCATACCCTATAAATCGCATCAATGCACTGTCGACGAAACGAATAATTTGACGCGGCAATCGCGTTATATCGGCGCGCGATCTAACGAGCGCGCAACGTCCAGGCGCGCTCGTCAGGCGAGCTTTTTTGCTAACCAGCACTCCGACGCAGAAACTTATACTTAAGTCGGGCTCGCGCATTTCGATCTCATGCAAATTAGATCCGGCGCGTATCGCGTTCCGTCCGAGCCTCGCTCGATCCCTGCCGAGCGTGACGCGGGCAGGAATCGAGCGATTTTGTTGATCGAAGATTCGTTGGCGCGGCTCGAGCCAATAAAATTTTCACGCCGCGGTCGCCATTTCGATCGCCGCCGAGTTATCGCAGGAGGAGCATTCTTATCGGATATTTTATTATCGCGTCGTATATTTGACGCCGGTGTCGGCTGCGCGGCTCGTTCGCGACCGTGTCTCATCGACGCCTTCGACCCCGTACTTGCACGTGGCCGAGATTACAGGGTTTGCGACCCCTGCACGAGTCAACGAGTCTCTCTACTGCTTCTCTCCCTTTCTTTGAAAGATTATTTAAATTTATCACGCGTATAGTCAAAGATTTCCGCTTTTCCCTTCCCGAAATTATCCGCCAGACGAGTGCTTTGTTTCGAAGATCGACGCGTTACGTGATCCTAATATTTGATTAAACGCGGTATTCGTACCTCCAAATTATTGCACTGCTGTACAACGTGTCCGAAATTAATTTCAAACATTAAGAAATTAAGAAACAGAATATTATTATCGGTATTATCTTTATGGTACGTTATGTATCTTGAAGCTAAAAAAAATCGACTAGCACATGGCGTTTGCCGTGTTTGTTTTGCAACTTTCAACGGACTGTTATTTCGCGGACGTACGCATAGTGACCTTGTTGTCAATCGCGTAGAGAGGCTCGAGTAGGCAGGCAGCGCAGCGGCGCGAGTTATTCCATGCGTCGCGTCGTCGCATTAGTCTTCGATACGTGATCGCGACAAGTACGACGAGATGCCGAACGCGTTCATTTTCTACGTATATTGCAATTAACGATTATCAATCTAATGATTAATTAACTTCCAAGCTTAACTGTTCATAAACCGAAATGACGGTTATTCATCAAAACAGATATCTCGTGTAATTTATTCACTTGGCGTACCTATATAGGAATCACAGAGCGGAGAAAATGAACCATATAAGTTTTTCTTGAACAATAATCATTTCTAACGCGTGGTTTCAATTACGTCTTGCGTTGTACTTTAATTTTTCACCGATCCAATCAACTGATTTAAGTAACAGATAATTAAAATTATCATATATAAAATTAAATATAAATATTATATATAAAATAGATATTAATTATATTTATGAAATTTATATTATTAGATTCTCTACAAATTTCTAATGAGATATGAACTTCTAAAGGAGCTCTTCTATCATCTTCAAAATTGAATTTTTCGCGTCACTTTCGTCCTCTCGTCCTTTTCGTCGTCGTTTAGTAACTTACTAACGACGTGCGCGTTTCTCGAATTCGTTTCGCATGCTCTCGATTCAGCGATTGCTCCTGCGAGCACTCTTGGCAGAGGCTATCGGCTGGATCGTGTGCCAGAGCACGGAAGAGAGTAGCGGAGTCGCAGCGAAGTCAGAGGTGTCACGATAATTCAAATCCCTCCTATTCTTCTATTTGCACTTCGAATCCTACCCTTCGGCCGGGGTGCACCCATGGGCGCTGCTCAACCGTGGCCTCATTACCAAAGCAAATATTTTATAGTCGAGCCCCCGGTGACGGCGACGACGACGGCGACGACGACGACGACACGACGATGACGACGAGGCTCAGGGAAGAAGTTGAAGCGAAGACGAGATGCCGCCGGATAGGAATCGAGATATAAAAAAGAGCTTTGAATAAAGCTGCGAGAGCTCTCTCTTCTCTTTCTACTTCCTCTTTCTGTCGTCCAATTTCTGCCCCCCCCCTCCCCCGACCACTGCCGGCAACGATGACGACGAAGACGAAGACGACGAAGACGACGACGACGACAACCGTCGCGGGGATGCGTCGCGGGTTAGGGGAATATAAAAGGAATCCCTTTTCACTAGTATCCGCGATTTATCTTTCAACTCGCTTGTTTTATATCCAGCGTTCGACACCCTTCCCCGCATCGTCGATATTCCGAGGTGAAGCGATCGGCGTTAAAAATTAGATAGGTCGCAGCGTCCCCTCTTACTCCTTCCTTCCGTTTCTCTTTCGCAGCTCGCGAAATCGATGTCGAGAAAGGAACCGAGTAGAGTTCTTTTTTTTCCTGTTGGAGAAATTTATACGGAGCTGACTCGGTGTACCGCGAGATAAGAAACACCTGCCATCTCGTCTATACGGACTATATAAGTGTATTGTTATAATGTGAAGTTAATATATTTTTATAATATTCTTTCTAAGTATTTGATACCCTCGCTTCTCCTTCAATCTTTCTTTTTTTCGAGACAATTAATATGTTATTAATATAGATACGTTTTATATTTGCATTTACATCTATCGCTTTGTCATCCGCACAATTTCTCATCGGTTCTGATTTGCACGAAATCCACAACGTTTGATCAATTTCCATAATACTTAAATTGATCCTTGGCCCAACGGTTGCAGCGAGCGACGCAGTGTATCCTTTGGTGTTCGATTGAATCGCCAATTTGTCTAGCATTATATCCAGGTCTCGCCGGGGGATTGAGACGGGATGGCAGAAAAGGACGGACGATCGGAGAGGGTTGGGGGAGGGAAGGACAAGGCGAAGGGAGGAGGGCAAAGGCGGACCGTGCGTCTCCAAAGGATTTCGTGTATTTAGGATAACAAGCTGCTCCGCCCCCGAATTGGTATGCAGAGACCCGCGAGTAACTCCTTTATATTGACATATCGTCGAACGTGATCCAAATACATGCGACATTATACCGAATTGCGAACAAAGCTGCCGTCGCGGCGACCTCCTCGTCAAATCGCCCATGAATAGAAAACAAATCGTCCGTGTGAGGCAAATTTCGCGTATTCTCGGCTAGAATCGACGTGTGTGCGCGCAAATCGATTATGTACGAGTTCGAATTTGTCTCGGTCGTCGTTTCCATGGGAAGAGCGCTGGCCGGCTCGAAATTCCGCTTGAAATTCAGAGCTTCCTATCTCTGACGTACGAGAATAAATGTCACGAGTATGCTATATCAGAGGAAGCAACGACAGGAACTGCGTAACGACTTTCTATGTAGTAATTTTTTATATTTGCCGAAGATTGCGTGTTATATTTTCGCCGCAAACTCTTATTCCGTTGTAGTTACTTTCAACCTGCTCGCCGGAAAATCGGTTGTTATCACAGAAGATCTTATATTTAAAAGAGTTTTTTAAAAAATTGTATAATTATTTTAAATATTTACTAATGGGCTAAATAGATATTCTTTAAAATATTAATTATTTTGAACATTGTTATAATTTGGATTTTATTTTTGTATGTTACAGGTTAACGTCGTAGTTACATCTCCGCTGCTGCGCATCGAGGTCGGTGAGTCAAAAATTAACTTTCAAATTAATACTTTGATACAAATAGTCCTATGCGTAGCCACGTGATACGCGAAGTTAAAAAGAATGGCGAGACGGAAAACGTGGGTCCTTTGCGCGATCGCACCGGCCAAATAACAAAGTAACCGAAGATGGATATCCGTTTCAAATATTCACGCCCTTCTCGCGCCGCCGCGTGAAATTGATGCGTTTAGAGACCCCTTTACTGGTAGGCGGACAGTTACGACGGCATAAATATTGCCGAGAGCCCTGCTGACCACATGGCACAGATACGGCCCTGAATAATATGCGTGCTTGCGTACGTGGCCTGCGGGTACCGGAAAGCTTCGTCGTCGAAAACTGCGATCGAGGTTTCCCTCTTGCTAAATACAGGACCTCTTGCTTTATCAATTCTAGCGCTATCAATTCTTTTATTCTGCAAAGCGGCTTATTTTCCATACACATCAATTATATTTATCTTACAGAATTTTGAGAAATAAATTGAAAAGCAAAAAAGGAAAATATGACCGTTGCAACCATGAAATTCCAGTTTTAGTAGAAGCGCACGTTTTTCAATCGTTTTATTTTTATTGTAGAGAATCAATTTTCAATGGGTGATACGAAGCGGTAGTAATATCCGTTGTACGTAAGATCATAAATGCGTGAAATATTTTTAGCTCCGTGTTGCATCGCGATAAAGCAATTTGCCAGCCGGCGTTCTGAGAGAATCTAGATTGCATTCCATCTCGGCTTGCAACGCCATACTCTCGCATCACGCGCATCTCGAGCGAACGAGCGAGCGAGCGAGCGAGCGAGCGAGAGCGCATGGTGACGGTATTTGTTCAGGCATTCCGGTAGGAAATTCTAGGCGACTAAGAGATTATTCGCGGCACCCGTTGCGTGAATATATAATAGCGCGACGTGTTTATGTATCCAGCTATGACAGGCACTTCCGTTTCCGTCGAGCGCTCTTGACTTCGTTCCGTTTCTGAACGCGTAAATGTGTTTACGTACACACATATGTACGTATACCGATACACATCACGCCGCCCGTCATTGCTCCGTGCATCATGCGTAACGTCGGTGGTGTCCATCACCGACGGATTTCCCGAGATATTTCAAGAAATCGATCTAATATCGATCGGCAGCTTGCCATCTAGGGGGGAAGGGGGACGAGGAAACTTCGCTACGTCTCGACGAACTTTCGAAGAGGAAAGTTTAACTGGAAAACTAAGTAGCTTTATGCAACCCGTTGTGGCACCTATCCCTTGGAAAGTTAAGGTTGAAAGATATAACACTTTACATTTTTAGTGATCTATAAATATTTCAACACGATGGTAGACGCGCGTGCTATTCGACGGGGGAAATCTACACAAACCTATATTATTATTCAATACTCTTCTTGAAGCGTTAGATATTAATTAGCGGGATGGTTAGCTATCAATCTTGATTTAAATTTTTCACCGTCTGTTACTAATTATTCCGCAATAATTAAATATTTTACGCGCGACGATAATTATTAACGTGCAGAGCACATGAATATTAATAACGAGATTGCCTTTTGACGTCGCTGTGCATAATTAGCGGAGGTATCGCGACCTTGAGGTATTAAATCCGCCATTAGCGCGCCACATCACGTCGCCGTTACTAATTCGACTTTAATTTCTACGATTATTTTCAACGCGCCGGCACATCTCACCGCCATTACAGGCGTCCATTTATTTCAACTTTTCCTGCCGTCGCATTTCCTGGCTACCGTTCCTCTCTCCTCACCAATTTATTGGCGGTCCTGACCATTAGCTTAATTAATTCGGGTTTTAGGGTTTCCGACACCGCGGGCGCGGCGAACCAAGTCAAAAGTGTCAAATCGACGGACGGCGCTCTGAAAAATGGTGCGCCCGGGGTGTTAATTGTCTCGAACACGAATATCCTTGTGGGGCGCGCGCCACCGGTTTGCACAACACTGTGATCGCCATCTGTTCCGTCAAGTGACTCTGCACGTTGCAACAATGTTTGTTCTCCCGGTTTACACGTAAAAACCGCGCACGGGAGAGAAGCTTATCGAGCTTATCGGCATCGGCGCACGTAATTATGCTCTTTGTTCTTGTACAAAAAAAGAATTGCATCTAGTTACAGTAATTATTCGTAATACAATTCACCACGAGAAATATTTTACAATATAAATGGAACGCTCACACATTCGAATTTATCGAGTTGATTTGGAAATGCGATCTTTTTATAATTTTTTTTACACGCTCAGATAATTTATTAATTACGATTTTATATCACACGTTATTCTTTTGTCGGGATATAATATTACGAAAAAATGACACCGCATATCCTCAGATCCTTATTTTTTTTAATTGCCACAAATCTTTGAAAAGGTGCCAGAACTCATCAATTGTATAAATGTTTCAAAAACCGACTTTACAGAGGTAAACAGGATATCTTTTATCGCGATTACAATCTGCCGCAGCTTTCTTTCGCGACACTGTGCGAAGATGTAACTCGCGTACGGCATCTGTAATATCTGAGAGCAGCCGGCAGCAATGGCCGCGGAACTAGCAACGGAGAGATAAGCGTTAGAATCCATCTACATTGTAATGATTTATATAAAGCGCGTATAGCTCTCTCCCTGCAGGTGTATACGTCCACTGATTAACGTTGTTAATGCGGTGGTAGGTATATCGTGCTGTTATGCGAAGGTTTATCTCTTGATATTTCCCCGCATGTATTTCCACGAAATTTTGTTCCATAGCCGGACGCAACGTGTATATACGCGTAGACGTATGTAAATGCTCTGTTACTATTTTATGAATATGTATGACGCATGCCAGAAATACAGCGATCAATGTATCCTTTGCATTCAACTGGACAACGATACTCTTTGTCGATTGTTAAATGTCTCTCAGGCTCTTTTTTGCCATGCATGCATTGTTCCCTCGCAACTCGCAAACTGCACGATAATGACAAGTTGGCCGTGTCGTGTAAGGAGTAAATCGTATAGTAGTATATTTTCTGACTATGATCTATGTTTTCCTTCGATATATAGGAATACAGTAACAACTATATATATATATATTCTGCAAAGTCAACTTTGCTACACAAGGGCTTGCTTTCTTCATCGTAAATATCTTGCGCTTTGCCGGTCCGTTGATTCTATACAACCTAAGTACGACATCAACGCGAAGATTTCGCTATTGTGCTATCTGCTCTCTTCACAATTGGCACATTAGATATTTGTTATGCAATACGCGGAATCCTCGCGTAGTCATCATGTTTCTGACATGAATCGTACATACTTTACCAGTTATTTATACACTAAGCCAGTTTGATATTTGAATTAAAATTAATTATGATTCAATTATGATACGTTTGCGAAAAATGTATTATTGAATCATAAATAATTTTAATTTAAATTTCAAACTGCACGGTTTTATGCACGAATCACCGAATTGGATCGATCGTACAAAGTGGTAAATGTAAGTACGCGATAATATTTTCGTTTATCGAGATTGATTTAAATTGTGAGGCACAAAATAATCAATGTTATAAGGTATTAAATATTTCGCGACAGTTATAAGCAGGCATGTTAAAAGTCTTGTTCGTGTGGCGTATAGCCGGGTGGGGGGGGGGGTGTAGACCGATATGCGTAAACAAGGTTACGCGCTATCATTTGTACGACGACACTCGAACCGGCTAGATGCTACACAACCCGCTCCATTCTTTTGCAAACTATTATTTTTTTAAATACAATTATTCCCTACGAGCAATTGACAACTCTATTAGTCCGTACGATTCACAACCTGCGACTAATGACTTATAATATGCGGATCGAAATAACAGTTTCACTGAAATAGTTTTTCGCGCGATTTATAAAGAAAGAATTAATATGATAGACAATGTGAATTATAAATTATTGATTTATCGCAATAAATACGGGCCATAATTAAACTTTCATTGATCAAATTCTATAAGAATTTAGAGGCTTAATAGAAAGATTTTTTGCGAAAACCGTATAATTATTTTACGCGTGTAATTATATTACGCTCAAAATATTTGAATATTGTTCAAGGGCCTTGATGGAATAACAACGGAGGATCAAGGAAAAGAGAATGCCAAGATTTATCCCGAAGGCAGAGCTAAATTAAGTGCGTGCGAGAGTTCGAAGATGTACGAAGTGTCGCGCGATTCTTGCATTATAACAATCGTTTCGGGAGTGCCGTACAAAGTATCGCGCGATCGTTGCATTGTAACAACCGTCTCGGGAGTGTCGTTCAAAGTACCGCGCGATCGTAATTACCGTATTGTGAAAATGTGTACACGTACCCTGATGATCTGAGAGGAGGAGCAGGCCTGGGAGGCATCGGGCGACGGCGGACCAACTTTGGGGTGAGTTTACTTTTTATATATTATTTGCTAGTTTAATTGTTTATTATTCCTTACTTCTTATTATTTCTTATTCTTTATTTAAATATTCGGATTTAAATAAACAGTAGGACAAAGAAACTTTTAGTTGTAAAATTAGAAGATCTTGAGTTTTTTAAAAAATTATATAATTATTTTAAATATTTACTTAAAGTATAAATATAAAATTTAATGAGCTAAATAGATATTCTTTAAAATATTAATTATTTTGACCATTATTATAATTTGGACTTTATATTTGTATGTTACAGGTTAACATCGTAGTTACACCTCCGCTGCTGCGCATCGGGGTCGGTGAGTCAAAAATTAACTTTCAAATTAAAGTAACGTAACGTCGAGAATCTGTGATAGACGTATATTATCCTGAATTTTAATATGCAAATATTGTATACCTATAGATATTTGTCCTGCCGATTACTCGCTCGGCGCATTCGCCTCTAATCCGCTTTATCCAGTCACTTACGAAATTCGCTAACTATTCGCTAACTATTCATTTACGCCTTTGCCGATTTTCCTGAATCAAAACTAAAAATTTTGTATCTACTGAATGATTTTCACGATATGATTAACATTTATCTTATCTTAATATTTAATCGATACCTTGATCATTCTTTCGCAATTCCGGTAAATTCGCGCGCGGAACTCAAGGACGATAGGCGTTGAGAATAATTCTGTGCAGGCGGACGGCAACGGGGACACGAGCAGAGAGAACCTCTTTCTCTCCTACCCGCGGCCTATGGTATATCATTGGCCCAGGTTGGGCGGAGTACCGCGCGAGGCTGGTGCCGGCAGCGATAGATACCGCTAATTATCGATCGTAAATAACGTCGCGGGCCGCACGGCAGCCCGATCCTATCGGTGCCCCGGCACTTGGCATCGCCGATATGCGGCTTCACCCCGCAGTTCCGCGACGGCCGTTGGATGATATAGGATGCGCGTTGTCTTCGAAACGGGGTTGGCCGACGAAAGAGATAGAGAAAGAGAAAGAGAGAGTGAATGAGAAAGAAATAGGAACGGGCCTGGGGCCCCCGCGCCGTCGTCATTCCTATCCGGGGACCGTTCGCGCGGTCGCTTTCAGGGTGGCTTGGATATATTACACGTGGCCGTGGCCGCGCATGGTTATTATGAGTTGCGCGGTTGTAATTGCGGACGAGGTGGCACAGCACTCCCGGTTTCTCTCGCATACCGATGCGCAACGTGTGATTTGCGCTGCGCTGCGGGAAACGCGCTGCGCCGCGCCATGCCGTGCCGAACTGCGCTGCTTTGCGCGAGTCGCCGGTTACCTGGCGCAAGTCAAGTCCGTACAAGTCGTGGCCACGAGCCACGACACGCTCGGCCTCTGCACGATTCCCAGCTATGATAATGGCGGCCACTTTCACGCGGCGAGAAAAGTCGTCGCGCAGCGACTGATAGCAGCGGCGACCGAGGGAAGGATTTGCGTTCTCGCATATGCCTACTTTCGATCGAGTTCATTCGTGTAGAGAAAACCGACTTGGTTCTGCGACCACTCATGCCGATTAGGATTACTGTTTCGATGAAGTGTCGTACGTGTCTTATACAAGTAAAATTCTAATTATGCTAAAGCTGAATTGTACAGCTTAAATACTTGTTCGATTATTACACATATATTCTTCAAAAATTACATACAAAAAAATAGCATTTTTAAACTGCTTAGAAATATTAGCATTTGTGTCTTTCATTTCGTAAATGTACAATAGATATGCTATTTTTAAAAACTGTATAAATTTAATTTTTGGGGATCTCTAGATTTTAAAAAATTTATAGAAAATGGAAATTTTGAATTTAACGTAATTAAGCGAACTCAGAAACCCTCAAATAGCAATTATGAGGCAACTGCATATTATATGCTATGTTGCAAAAAAGTTACGGAACTTTTTTCTTAGAAACTCACATTCACCCTCGGGTAGAAAGCTCGACGCGCGACATTGAGTCAAAGTATTTAATTGGGCATTTTAGCCCTTGTTACACATCCACGTCAGGAGGATTAAAATCTGCGGTATGGAAATTAATTGCACGAAAGTAATTCGTCGCTGGCCGGGGCTGAACGAGTGAACGGGGCGTTTGCGCGCGATGCTATCGGCGTTCGTTTAATTAAAATCCGACCTAATCGCGATACGTGACATCCCTCGCGACGTAATCGCGCCTATGAATCGCGGCAGAGTCGGATCGGCCGCGTTTGGCATTGCTAAAAACACAGTCGCGAGAAGGCGAACGACGAATAACTCGTAGCGCTTGGTCGCGTCACACCACGTTCTCGCTTTGCCTCGGTCTCGCTGATCGCGACTCGATTTCCAATCGCCATGCCTGTATTGCCTGTCTCTCCCGGAGCGCGAATGCGACCGCGGGGCACGTCATATCGATTCTTGTTTTGATAGCGTTCCGTGGTAGTTTCTTTGAACGAACGGCGCGCACAGCACGCGGCGTGAACGGCGCCGAGGGTTCGACGGACTCGAGCGAGCGCGAACGTTAAGACGCGGCATTGTCGACGGGCACAGCGGGTTTATTCTCCGAACGTAGAGGACGATCTCTGGATGACCTCGCGATAGTCCTGCGCGGCGAGCGATCGCTGATCAGCGATCTCGATACAGCGAGAGGACTGTCGGAAGGTTGCCTGACCGATGTCGACTATGAAACAATTTTATTAGCCATAACCGCTCGGTTATCGCTCGGACATACTATCGATAATTATACGCGGTAACGTCACGATTGCGTCCGCGACGTGACAAAGAAGCTTTGAGTTCGTCCGTTATGAAAGAGCGTTTTTAATTAAGGAACCCCCTTGGCACGCGCTTGATCGACTGGTTTAACGACAGTTTTGTTTCTCGCAATCTGTTCCTTGGAAACTGCAAGCGGTACAACATGCCGTTTTAATTGCACAATGATAATATCGGTTGGTTGTACGTTTTCCTTTAGAATGAGTTGCATACGAGTTTCAGTCAACTTCTGGTTAGTGAGTTTCTATTTCTGTTCAATGTACATAGAAGAAAATTGTTCTCTCCTACCATGTTTATATTATTGCATTTTTATTCAGTTACTATTTCATTTTTTGCAAAAAAAATAATCGTTGAAATTACCAATTATAAACCAGTCTAGTTTCCGGTAGTTTCTCTGCGTCGTCCGATCGCCTCTTTGAGGCGAGATCATTTTCTCCCCTTTCCGCGCTGACTGCGCTGCAGTTGACACCTTACCGGCAACGATATTTTCTTACGTCGCCAATTCCGATCCCAACGCTCCTTTTCGGCCGGCGAGAAAGAGGTTGGCATTCTCTTCGATGGCGGGTGGAAGTTTTCGCAGAGGGTGGGAGGAGGGAGAATGCACGCGCCCTATCATGCGGGAGTGATATCGCGTTACTGCGTCGGCCTTTGATCTCGCGACACTTACAATTTTCCCGACCGGCGATACACCCTTATTTCGCGTTGCGCCACGCGAGTTCTAATGAGAGGCTATGGTCGCTGCCTGCCACCCTCCCTCGTCCCTCTCTCTGCCACCCGTTAACCCCGCGCCACGGGTCTGTCGTAATCACAAGGCATGATGGCTTGTTCTGCTGCTGCTGCTGCTGCTGCTGCTGCGAGCCATCACCCCCGCTGCCATTGACTACTTCGTCGTACTCTCGTCCCTTCTTTCCCCGTTAACCCCTCTTGTGTCGCACCCTGTCCTCTCTTGCCATTACGCTGTGTGAAACGTTGATACGGCAGGCGTCGCGCGCGCGTTAACAGCGTCAAACGAGAGTGCGATAATGCTCCCGGAAGAGAGGTCTGTAACTAGAGTCGTCGATTTCGCGAAGAGTTCTGTGCAGCAATCCTATTGATAGGATCGCTGTGTTGCCGCTGCCGGCTGCGAAGTTTATTATGCGAGTAAAATCGTGTAATGGGAGGATCACACTATCACTAGAGCGAAAAAGACAGAAGAAGGGAAGTATAAACGAATCTGTTATCTCCTCAAATAGTAATAATAGTTTTAATATTAACTTTTTCTTTTCTGAGAAATAAAGGCCTGAGGTAAGAGATTAAAACTCTTTCTCAGCATTAAAAGCTTTCAAAACTATTATACAATTTATAGTACGAAACTGATAGTAATGTTAGAAGATCTTATTAGCAAAATGAAAAGGTAAAAAATAATATTGCAACTGATTGCAGTTATATAGCATAATGTTTTAATAGTCATTTGTAGTCTAGTCTTCTTACCTTTAGCGGAAAGCTATTAAAGGTCGTTCGACATTCCTATATGTCCGCAACCTCGAACTTCGATGTATCTTCGTTTCGAGATCTCTCTAGCTAGTAGGTAGATATATATCTCCGTTCGAAACGTCGGGTAGTTTTCTCGACGAGAAGAAGAGGCTGCCACCGCGCACACACGTCGAGACCGTTGCTCGAAGCCTCGGTGCAAATACAATAACCCTTTATTTGTTCCCCTTTCCTCGCGGGGCTGGCCGTGATTCAACAATACTCGACGTGTAGGCGGCAAACATCGCCGCCTTGCCGGTCACTCGCCCCTGGCGATTTTCGCGAAATTCACCAACGAGTCCGACGAAGGATACGGGGATAAAGAGTCGGCCGAAGTTGTGCGCGTAAAGGTTCTTCCACGTCGTTTTTCTCCTCTTGAAATGTGATTACTTACGTATATTTTAAATTTGATATATATTGTAGGAGCAATTTAATTATTAATTCTACATATATATGAAGAGGATTAAGAGGAATAACGCACTTCTTTCTATTTCTTTTAAGTCTCTTTAAATTGCTACTTTAACGAGTCAAAATTTTACAAACTTGTCTTCTTCTTTGAAAAATTTGTAATTAATTTTAGCGCCTTTTTAATCGAGTGTTTATGCTTTTGATATATTCGATGATGTGGAAAGAGCTTGATGCCGAAGAAGAACGACGATGGAAGTATCGGGGGTAGAATCGAGGGCACGTGGTAGGAAACTCGGAGCGAAGGTGAGAGAGGGAAAGAGAGGAACGTAGAGATAGAGAGCGAAGAGATCGGAGAGAGCGTTGTTGGACACAGGGCAAACACTTCAGGAGATTGCCGCTTCTGCGTTGCAACGTTGCCCGCGTCGCACCCGCCTGCGGAAATCCTTACTTTCCCCAAAATCCGTAATCTTCCTGAAGGGCACGGATTAATTCCCTCGACTTGTCACGTGCGTTGTCCTTCTCGTGGCGGCCGATCACTACAATTGCTGAACGTTGATGATTACTTGCCGCGCGTACATTGACATGACATTAAATTTAATAACCAATTCACATGTAACATACACACAAGTGTATAAACTATGTGACTCTATTTCTCACAGATTTAATATTTAACATCGAAAAATAACATTACAGATATAAAACATATTGTAAGGTAATATTTTGTATAGAGAATAGGTGCAAAATAATTCATCCATTGATACCTTCAATGCACTGCAGCCGCCACGAAATTAAATATCTATTGTCACATAATCGCGAAAATTCTTCCGTCTGCGAGTTTTCTTCATCGACATTTTCATCTGAAATATAATATGCGCGCCGAGGGAGGATCTGTCTCAGGTCTTAGAAGCGGCCGCGTTGGCAGCCACGGCTTCATGCAGGTGGAATGTTAAGAACTCGTTTGGATATATCCTTAACCTCCGTGCTGATTCTGCGCTTCACGGGGCCCCGGGGGAGGATCCCTGAAGGAGCAATTAAGCCTGAAGTGTTTCCTGCAAGGTGTGACTCGTAGAAACGCGCGGACGGGAACGAGAACGCCGGCCACCTGACACGACCGGCAGAGAGAGAGGCGACTTCTTGCACGTCAAACGGTAGTAATTCAACATTTTATTCGAGGAGGATGCAATATATTCATCGGACTGTCTACTTACGTCGGGTCGACGCCCGACTGGTTATGGCAGTCGCGTAACTGTAATCTTATACGATACTTTTCGGTCTTGTACGATCGTTCGGTCGCGTTCTCGCGTCTTCGAACTCTTCAACCAGTTTTTTATCCGGCGCTGCTAGCCGGTCTCTCTCTCTCTTTCTCTCTTTCTTTCTCTTAAATCGACGTGCGATTTTTAGCTCTGTTCTCGTAGCCGATGATTCGTGCACTCGAGGAAGTTAGAGATCATCGACGCACTAAAAACTTGACTGTGAATAGACGATGGCAGGCAGATGTATACCTAAATATAGATGAATGTAGAGAGACAGAGAAGAATTTGGGATAAAGTAAAAATTTGAATCACCAAAATCACCATGATTTTGATTTTTATGTTTTTACAGAAGAATGTGATGATTTTATATCCAATAGGGAGGGCCCTATATCACACAATCAGTATTTCTATCACTTTATAAATTTTACAACTTTTCGTAGGAATGAAAAAAGCGTCACTTTTTATCGCGTAGTCGGAAGGATGCACATTCTCTCTCTCCGCCACTTCACACATGTTTTAATACCGCGCGGTAGAATCTTCCGTTGTATCTACTTTTTTTCCAACGGAATATTCAGTAATCGTGAGAGATTCAACGCGCATACGAATACGTCTCGCGGTAGTGAATTTCTCGGCGCGATGGTCACGGTGGATAATAAAACAAACAGGCTCTCTCGGCCTATTGAAAAAAAGGTGCGACCTGCCATGCTAGGCATTTCGCAGTTTGCTGCCGTCGACGAGCTTCGCCTTCTCCTTCTTCTCTTTCTCCTTCTCCTCTGGGATGCCGCTTAATTGCGGGAATAATAATCTCCCGAGGAATTATAATCGCGGAGGTGTCACGTTGGCGAAACCTTTCTTTCTCTCTCCTTCCTTCCCTCCCTCTCTCTCTCTCTCTCTCTCTCTTTCTCTCTCTATCTCTCTCTTCCTTTCTTTCTTTCTCCATGCATCGCAATACGAATGGAGATCCTCGAGTGCGCGAGAAGGTAGAGGACGTGGCACAAAAGAGAGAATTGAATTAAAATCCGGCCCGTCATGCCTCGGATAAATTCGAATTAATTAAGCGGTTTCGGCCTAGACTTTCGAGCCGTTCGTTTTTTCCGTTTCTCATTCTCACCCGCTCGCTGCTTCACTCCGCCATCGACCTTGTGTCTCTCCCGCCCCCCCTATTTCCCCCACTTCAGCCCGATCTGTCTTTCTCCTTTTCAATTTTTTGTTTTTCACTTGGAGGCTCCGTGGCAACTTAAGCGCGGGAGCCATTCCGGTAGCTGATGGGTTAATTGAGAGCCGAACTAGCCCTCAGACACAAAAGGGCTTTCATGGACCAACGAGGCTGCGATGTCGGATAATGCATCGCGATATCCCTTGTTGCCTTTCGCCGTTTAATAGCGGCGGCGAGTCTCGATTTTTGATCGGCTTGCTATTATCTATTCATTCATACTGACACGTAAATACCGCTTGCGAACGTTTTTATATTTTAATTGAATTATACACATAATATATTTTATAAATTTTTTCTTTATATATTATTATAATTAATTGAATGAATGCAGCTTAATATAATAATCATTATTATATAAAATATATTTTTTGTTTCTAATTAGAGAGATAGAGATATAATCTTCGATATTTTAATAGACTTCTTTTTCTTGTTTCTTATTAACTACTAAAATGTTTCGACTAGAGAAACTAGTATTATTGCACAACGGCTAAGTACCCAGTAACGTTTGCAATGGGTTGCTGAAAGCTGCAATAACAGCATGAATATTTCATCTCATCATGAAGCACTCGATGCTGGAACCCTTTTCAGTGGGCTCCCAATCCGACCTTCTTGGGTCATCGGCGCCCCTCAATTGTCTTCAGAATCGTCTCGAATCGCCACGTCCTTGAAGCTGGTCTGATGCCACTTGAATCTCGGTGTTTCCGCAGCTTGCCGCAGCATCCGGTAATGAGACGTCCCCGAATCAGGTTCGTGGACCAGTTCTGGTTTCGGCGCAATGTTTTCCTTTCTTTTTTCCTACGGCACGGACTTCGGCGGGCGACGGTCAGTGGTTGTGGCGGTTAAGTAACTGGTTCGTTAGAATGTTTATTTGCTTATGGCTCTTTTGTCGGGCCTGCGACTAGTGTTATGACGACCTGTTACCGTCCCCAGTTTCTCCGCGCCGCATATGTCCCGTGGGCACGGGGGGATGCCTTTCAACAGCTTTCGCGTTCTCCTCTTTTAAAGTTCCACTTATTTCCTCAAAGGCAAGCGAAAGATGACACAGAATTTTATGGCGATTGGTACGATGCCGTAGACACGGCGCTTGCAATTGTTGTCGCGAATTACGAGTATATGATAAACGTCACGAAATTCGAGCCAATGATTTAAAGGAATTTAATCATGCAATTGCGTTTGATTACATTTCTAATATCTACAATCGCATCTAACAAGACATTTTTATTATCATGTTAGTCAATTATTTATACTAATCAAGATCCTTTTAGTGATTCAGCACTTATATACCTCGATCTCCCATAATTATCGGTACATACGTCAAATCAAGAGAATTACATACCTCTCCTTCGGTTTTATCTTACCGATGATTCATCTTAAATTATGGACAACACTTCCACGCGTCTTAAGTGATTGCCTGATAGGATTTCGCACCTCCGGTAAATCATAAGGATTTGCATACTCGCTCGCTCGCTTATGCGCTGCCATCGATGCCCCGGATTGCCTTTCGAGTTTTGCTCGAAAAGCGCCTTGTGATATCCGCTTCTCGCGTTCAATGAGCGCGAGGATTGGATCATTAGTCAGTTCGTGTCTAACGGGCGTATCGAGGAACGCGCTCGCATTAGAGGACGGGATGAAGACATTTCGAGTAGTGGAAACTCCTTTCATCAATTATATCGTCGACGTGCGGGACAGTAGCCGTTCATTAAAAGCGTATATACGCCGCTGCTCGTTGCACGAAGAAAAATACGCTAACGATACCGCTCGTGAACGTGTTCTGAATGCCGCTCGCGTTCGCGCGCTTCACCTTGTGTATTCGTAATCCCCCCGGCTCTACGTCTGATTCCCGGGTACGAACGCGGCCGTCTCGGGAATAATGCAAAGTGTGGAGTCACCGTGCGGATGGTAGTCACACACAGGTATCGCTTCTGCTTCTTATTTATATAAATGACCAGCGCATAACTCGGAGCACCCGGCGGAGGACTAACGCGCGCGCCTGTTTTCACGACGGGTACACACACGCACGCGCATATATACATGTACACACGTACGCGTACACGTATACACTCCGACTCCGCGTGTTGACTCGATGATAAATTAATTGCGACGCAGAACTAATGTCACGGTTAACGGCGAGATTTCACTTCGCCGCCTTTCGCAATCTATTTCCAGTCGCGGGATGAAGTAACTCCGCGGCTCTTCGTTTTCTTTGCTAGAAGTGTGACAGGAACGCAATACGGACGCTGCGTCTCGTTATATTTTGTCGAAGGAAGAGATACCTCCGTGACGACTAGTGCGGCACACTGTTGTGATTTTGGGAGCGATGATTTTAAATCTGTCGCCTGTTTGGAATGTCCGTACACGCCACCGGCGACCGCTCGCTCGTAAGTTTAAACGACGTGGCGGATGGATCGGTTATGGTGTTCATTGTTGACTCGTCACGGCTTTCAAGGGGTGCCTTCCTGCTTGAAAGGACCATAACTTGTCACATGGAGCCCTTGGACTACCGTGGTTTGAGGACTGCGCCCATCTCTTTTGCTTGGCTAATTGAAGACGGCAACTCTTAAATGTGCGTTACGTTACCAAATTACAAAGAAATGAACCATTTGCAATGAGAGAATGATATTACATTACGCGATACATCCGGTGCGGACTATTTTGCGGAATATAAATAATCAGCGAAAATCACGTAAAGATAATTTTAAAGAAATCTCTACTTTCCCGGATTTTTTCTCAAATATATCTCCGGTATCGCATATTCTAATATTGTTTCGTTACGATGTGTCTGATGTCTTTATTCCAAAGGATTCTCTTTTCGTGGTGATGCTCGAAAGATTCGTTTCTTCATCGTACGTATCCACCCTCGAAATAATAGGTCGCTCAACCATAGAGCTTGGTTAACCCCATTTACTTTTCATTCCTGAAGAAAACCCCGTGTTTCTTTTGTCGAAAACAATCGTACCGTCGTCGCACATAAATGTATATCGCGGTTCGATGGGGATAGTATCGGGACGATTCAGTGTTTCTCATTCGGCTTTAGAAAAAAAAATATTTATATTGTATTCTCTTTATATATTATTTCTAACATACTTTCTTTGTAGTGAGAATGATAAAACTTTAATATTTAATTAACAGAATAGAGCAGGAAATAGTGGCATATAAAGTATATAGAATCAAATTGAAATCAAAGAAGAGACAGCAGCTTTAAGTCTAAAAATCTTTGTTGAAAGATAAAGAGAGATCCAGTGTAAAAATTATGTCCTTTTCAAATTTCGCCATCGACTTTTGTTCAAGAATAATCTTCATTCTGTTCACGATACGATAGACGATAGATCATACTTACTTTCGAGAAAACTTACCGATTTCTCTCGCGTTCGCAATGTATCCGGCTTTTTTCTACTTTATAGCCAGACTCATGATCGAGTCGATTGTAATCAGAGCCCATCGAAAATCACCCAGGATCTGGCTGGGTGTATGGCTGGTAACCGATGAATATTAACCAGCAAACAGCGGTGTGCCGACCGTCACCCGAACGAAGCGCGGTTGTGTCAGGGAGACGGGCGGGGGTTGGGACCGAGGGGGCGAGAGTGGACCGCGTTAGAGTAGCGAGTACCGGGAGTAGGAGGGTACATATTCATGACGTTAACGAGCCTCCGTCGAACGTTTAATTCCGCCAACCGCCTGAGTTGGGTTAGGGTAACTCGCTCGGCAAACACGAGCCCTAACTAACCGTGCATCTCTCGGTCCTGTGCTGCTGCTTTCTCCCTTTCTCCCTCCTCGGATTCTCTCTCTCTCTCTCTCTCTCTCTCTCTCTCTCTCTCTCTCTCTTCCTTTCTTCCTACCTCTCCCTCTTTCTCTCTTTCTCTCCTTCTGTCCGTGGCTGCGTTTCTTCACTTCTGGCCTCTGTCCTCTGTTTGTCTTTCCACACCATGAAAGAACGACTCGCGCCCGCTTGCTTGTCACGCTGATGAATGCAGGTATTCCGGAAGTTCGTGCGAACAGCATCACTAGTCATCGTCTCTAATCAGCGATTTCGGGTAATTAAGCATCTTGAAGGTGTATTGCGAATATTCTAAATTATTCAAGTACAATACATTTAATGCGAATTAGTCACTTATTCATCAGGAGAAATAGAGATAATAACAAACAATCGCGTTTATTATTATCAACCGCAATTTTATTTGTTTATAATTGTTAGTCTGTATGAAATGAGTAGCATTAAGTTTAAACCATGAAAAATGTTTCTAGCTTGCGCGCGATGATTATACATAATCTGTCTCTTACAGATCGTTACATGTATATCAATCTATTATCTATATATAAAACACACACATGCTGTAAGAGTAGAATCAGATATGACGATCCGTGCAAATTTAGCTCGGAACATAATCCGGCTTGATAAACCTGACTGCGGAACGAGCGAAAGAGTCGAATCGAGGGGGTTAATACGTTTTGCATCGATCAGCCACGTCCTGCACTCGATACTGCGGAACACTAATACAGCCAGCGCCGGGGATGACCCAACGCGGTTAACACGCGAGCTGGCAACGAGGCGCGGGGCTGAAAAGGCGCCACCCTCCGTTACATTCCAGTGATCGGATATCTGGAGGCCGACTTCTCCCGAGACGTCTTACTTATAATATCGTGGGTCCGGCCGTGCCTCGGGTTAACGTGTTACTGGAGTGACTTGCGACTTGGTAATTTCATCCCCGGCGCGCGGCGTGGTGCCTCTCTTTCCGTCCATTTCTTTTTTTTATTTCACGGCCCACTACCTCCATCGCCATCATCATCATCATCGCCATCATCATCATCATCATTATCATCAGCGTCATCATCATTATCATCATCGTTGTCGTCGTTGTGTTCGTTGTCATTTCCATAGACAGGACGACGGAACGTCTTCACTAACACATCTCGGATATCACCGTTGTCTATACGGAAAAGAGAGAGGGAGGAGGACAGAACCGTGGTGCCGTGTTTGCCTACAAACAATTCTCTTCAACGTAACCTCGGTCTCTCATATGCATTTCCTTCTGCCATCTGCGTCTCTCACGACGCGATCTGTCCTTGTTCCCGAGATGGAGCCGGTGTTAATCCGGCGTTGGGATAGACGTCTCGGAACGCATTTTCCCACGTAAGCGCGCGTCCTCTCACCGGCAGTTATTGTTCCCGACAACGATTGCCGATTCGACTGGATTACGCCCGGTGCAATTGGATGAGGTGCCTCGAAGTCCTCAGCATATTCTCACGAGATAACGATGAGGATACCTGGCCTTTTCTCGATCTGCACAGCCGCGCGAGGGAGGACTCTCGTTCCACCAGCTCTTCTCTCCGCGGATTATGCGCGTTTCGTTCTGGTAAGCGTAGGTGTAACAGCGACCTGACCCAGCCGTTTTAATGCGGATCAACGTTGGATTCGTGTGTCGATGGAGATGCAAGCAGATATCTAGGATGCATTTTGACAGGCCGACCTTTTGTTTTACTCGACGGGATGATGATAATGATGACCGAGGTTTTTTCGAGGCGCGCAGGCTACACCGTCACCGTTCATAGCGCGGCATCCTCGTTGGAATACAATATGAGACGATCTAGCGTACATCAGCCGCGGGTGGTGTTAGTGGCGCCAGAGATAATCCTCGCGATAGTTTCCCCTCTTTCTTCCCTCACGTCAATCAGGATTGGATTCGGTTTAGAGCTCTCTATAGCTAAACCAGTCAGATCAGAGGTGCTCAAATGGAATCGAATAGCCGCGACACGGGGATAGCTCGGGGATCCTGCTTTCATTGTTTTAAAAATTCATCATGACACACATCAGATAAACGTTTCCATCGCTCTCGTCCGCGCTGTGTATTTCTCGCCATCAGCGAAACATTACTGCTATCGAGGTGCACGACGTTATACGGACACGTTGTTATAAACCGTTATGCTTCGTTTTCAAGAAGATATCTCTCCTATTCGAGGATCATATCGGCTCGATTCTCGAGTTATTTTTTAAATTCAGTACGATCTGAAATCGAAGGTGCAGCGCGACGCGGCATCTTTATCGAATCGTGTTGCGCTCCGATTTCAGACCATACTGAATTCTCAGAGATAACTTGACGAATGAGATGAGCTTCTAGAGTACCAAATATAAAATAAATTATTTCTCCCCATGTATTCCACGTAATATACTCATAGACCAGATGTTCACAATTCATATTTAATCGCGTTTCTCGGCACGCATTTGTAAGATTAAATGGCAAACAATCTAAATGCTATAATCCGAACGTCCTTCAGGCACATGGCACCGGGCGTACCTCCGGTTCGTTACGCTCGCGTCCTCCGCGTCCTCCGCGTCCTCCGCGGCGGTTCTTCTTGCGGAAAAGTCGCGAGAGCACGCACACTCACTTGAGCGGTTCTCGTGCGGCCAGGCTCTAGGTCTGGCGTGGCGGAGGGTACTTAATGGCTATTTAATTCCTAATCCAGCCGCGCCGCCGGCGCTACTTTCACGGTAATCTGTAGCCCGTTGCCATCTTCCTCGAAAACAGAAATACGGCAAAGACGGTCTAATCCACCGCATCTGGGATTCATGAATCCCTCTGGCTCCTCCGCCACCGCCGCCTCGTCCTTCTCATCCTCCTTCTCCTCCTCCTGCTTGCTCTTCCTCCTCCTCTTCCTCCTACTTCCTCGTCCGCGAGAGCGACGGCGAGAACTCCCTACCCGCCTACCCCGGTCTACCCAATCGGCCGGCGGCTCCCACTCTTCCACTTTGTAGAGAGCTACTTCCATATTTACATGGGAGGTAGTCGCAAAAGCGAAGTTAGCGCGGCTAAGCTGATTTAAGCATTCGTTATTATAATTCTTGGGGAAGCGCCGCGCGGAGCTAACCCCGTCGAGAGAAGAGAGCTCTGTACTCTCAACTTCTCCTGCCATCGCGGCTGGGTGCGCAACTCCGGGAAGATCTCGATTTGCAAAAGGTCGCCCGCGGTCGACCTACGGTGTCCTTCGGCTCCGTTAATTTAGTATGCGAATTAGCTTGGACTTCTACCTCGTGACTCTTTATTTATACCGTAGTTTATTTCCGTCGTAGAGCCCCACGTTGTATAGAGCGCGCGCTATCTCTACGCCGACGACGATTCATTTAATTAAGTTCTGGGAAGAGCGACATGAGCGCTCGTCGTTGATCTCACGATTCAAATCGTTCCCTTCGTTACTCGTGTGGAAGACAGACGTAGAAACGAAATTAATAACGAGACGTTACGATACGCATCTCACGATGTGAATAACGGTTTGCTACTTATATTATTATTGTATCGCTTTTCGATGGATTCTCTCATTATTCTACAATATATTAATTACTCCTCAATTACCATGCGGCAGCGGAAGGAAATAGGAAGAAATTTTCAATTATCTCGAGATTTAAAGCTTCGCGTTTCATCCGAAAAATACTTTTAAAACACGATAACCACATGCATCATACGCATCTCGACACCACGGCATGGTGATGATTTTTTGATGAATCTCGTCGTTAGATGCTTTCGTAGTAATTAGCAGTCGGGCAGCACCTTTCACCCTATTCCGTCTCCTCGGTTCGCGTTCTGCACCTTGCGCGGCCCGAGCGCGATAATTAAGTTCGGTCCTCTTAGCACGCGCTCGCTTCTAGCCTAAAGGTATCCATGTCCCGGCGCGGTCCCGGTCTTCCCAACTTCGAAATCCATCGCGCGCGATTAATTTCCCGCGGTCCCCTGGGCGAATTTCAGGCCCCGCGATCGCCTTCGCCGCCTCGTCCGTCCGCACTCTTAATTAATAACCGAGGCAGCTGCCCTAACGCGCTGACGTCATTACCGATCTTTTTGCCCTCCCTTTCTCTCTCTCTTTCTCTCTTTCTCTCTCTCTCTTTCGCTCTGCATGCTCTCTTTTTTTCTATCTCCTCACCCCGACCTTCCTTGAGATATCGTCGATATACATCATCAGCACCACCAACTTGGAAACTCTTAATGAAGTTGTGCACTGGCCGCGGCCATGCTAAGTCCACGTTCGAAGTCCGAGACGCAAAGACGGGATGATCGTTGTCGTCGAGACGAATGCAGCTCGCACCGTGAAATTCGCAAAACAAATGCCGCTCGTTGATGCTTCTGCCGGGCTGCTATCGGCCGCGGTAACCACGTTTCTCTTTAGGGTAAAGGAACTCGCTGGAGCGTGGCTCTCGAATGCGAGCCAGTGGATGTGCAGTAATGGCGATAATGATGATGGTGATAGAGGCTTTATGGGTCTTCAGAAAAACTGACGGCGGAGTGCACGTGAAAACGTATGGAGCGTGGTTAAGCGGACTTGATGTTGGATGCTCGGCTTGTTGCTAAGTTAAAGCGATTGCCCGGTATCTGGCCAGGCGCAATCATAAGCTGTCATTGCAAAGTGTCATTAACGATTGAAGGAAATAGGTATTTGTGTCTTTTCTAACGCTCCCAACGCTCATTCGCGCTCATTTGTGATAAAAGTTTATGATAAGAGAAAACGATAAATTCTGAAAATTATGATAACAAGGACATAACGCGTTAAGTTGAAAATCGAGAAGATAAACGTGGTGTAATCAGAGACCAAATATCTCATCAGAACGCATCGCAGAAGGCGTCCGTGGACTGGCGTTCGAGCGTCAGGGATATCTGCCTCGAGTCGTGCGTTTTGTCGGTATCGCCGGGCCGCTACGTATATAAGCTTAGGCATGCCGGGGCTCGATAACGGATGGCCGGTCGTTACGGTAAATGTCTCACTCGGAGCCCCGAACGGCCGATGGAGACCACTGGGATAATGATATTATTACGGCCATCTTGATTCTCTTGGGCCACACTATCATCATACGTCACCCGTTGCGCGCGCGGTCGCGCTGAATCCACGCCGTATTACGGGCATATATTTCCTGGCGTGTCCTGGCGCGGGCAGTTGCTTTTTGCCGCGCGGTTACAAAGTATGATGATCCCGGCGCGGACGTGCCTGTTGATGAAATCGTCAGGACGCCGCGCCGGCACCTGATCGCGGCCCGACTTTAATATCGACGAGGGGCCCGGTGCCAGAACCAAATGCTCGATTTCTTCGCGCGAGATGAAGCAATTTGCGCGCGGCGCACAGCCGCCGCAACGATCTCCATTCCGCCGTTCATACCATTGCCGCGGTCGACCGTGTCCGATCGTTCGGGACGAGCGTAATTGATTAGCTACTTAATTCGGAGATGAATTCCTACGGTCGTCGCCCGGTCGGCCGCTCGGCCCGGCCGTCGCGCGAGCGCTACGTTTGATTATGCGGGAAACTGAATGCTCGAGGATAACGCGCGGGTCTAATGATCCGTGAACGGAAAAGAACGGCAATCTTCGTCAGATGCGTATATTTGCGGAAAGTTCGCGATTTTAAGAGAAATCGCGTGAAGATGATATCGAGCGAAAGTTATAATATAGTTTTCTAAAATAGTAGGATCCGTGGATTAGACGATAATTTGATACACGGGAGAATTGATGCGGCAAATGTGAACGTACAAGCACGGGAGAAAACACAATTTTTGATCGCTGACGGATTCGAGATGTACGTGTCTAAGGAAATGACCGCGTAAGAGCCTATTTTAATCTCATCGCGTATGTAGACGCGCTCTCGTTCACGCGATCGGGCAATTTAACACTCCGAAAAAACACGAGGGACTTCCTGAGAGAAACAGAGAAAGGGAGGTAGAGAGAGGGTTCCCCTTCCTCATGTAGCTTCAAATCCATGGATCAGAAGGCACGTGCCTTCCGCGCGCGTAATTATCCGCACGAAGTGCAAGCGTCAAGGACTCGCCTATAACGCTCTTCACGTTCGTATGCGAATGTGGGTCAGCCTGTTTATCAATCATTCCTTAATATAGCTTCGCATCCCCCTCCCCCTTCTATCCGTCTTCTATGCTCTATGCATCGAGGCTCCATGCGAAGATGCATTGATGAGTGTATGAGCGCTTATTGTCGGTATTATTAAATTTATATATGGACACCTCGGCCACGCTAATAATAGTTCGATGCAGCGCCTACTTGTCTTGCGCTGCTGTGGTCGTGAAGGATGTTATATATAGAGTGCATATATGATTATTGAGTAACGTATAATTGAAAGGTAGAAATATTTCACCTTCAAGGATAAATCTGTTTACTTTAATAGCGTGATGAAATAATGCATTATATTTTATTACGGTTTATTTTAGTTGTCCAATATACATTCCATATATATATTTAGAATTAATTATGAAAAATGTTAATTATAAATTGCAGCAAATTATCAATCTATCATTGATTTATTGTTGATTCAAGTGGAATTTAAGATGTTTTCAATCAAGGTCTAACGAATGGTTATAAATAGCAATGGCAGGCAAGGCCGACCGAGAATCGATCTAACAATATCCTCGGAATATATTTAACCAATTGGCGCATCCGACGACAATGCGATTGATTCATCGTGCGGTAATTGATACCGGCGTTCGCGATTAGTAATAATGCATGACGTAAGTCCCTTTCATCGGGTTGCACATTTAACGGAGGCGCAGTCGGCGGACGCCTTTTAGCGCGCCAGGACACAAGCCGAAGAAGCGACGAATTAACAAGTAGAGGCTGCGGTTTGACTCCGTTGCCCATCGTAGAATCGGAATTCAAGAAGAGCGCAACGCGCCGGACAGAGACGGAACGCGAGACAGAAAGTGGATAGAGAGAGCCTCGAAGAAGAGAGAATAAGAGGCGGACGTAGCCGGCCGTCAGCCTCAGCATCCTGTCTGATGAATTACTCTTCGCTGATCAGTAGTTCTCATCTCTCCGCTCGCTCTTTCGACACAATGCACTTTTTTATTACACACGATACGGGCAGCACTTTGTCTCCGTTGAGAATCTCTGTCCACCGTTGATGAGGATTACCGGAGCTTTCTGATATTGTACTTCTCGTAGCGATTTCTCTCCCAGATTGTAGTTACTACACCCCGTACATATTGTGTATATGCTGTTCTTTTTATGAACAGTCGCTTAGACATATCGATAATCAGTGCAGCGTGATATAAGAATTGATATCACAATAAGAGGATTAGATTTAAAAAGTAAAAGCGACACATTATCTTAATCTTTCGCAGTATATTAACAAATCTTAATTAATTAGTAGCATTATCGTTCTTGAATTTTACATAAGATATATAAAGTATTTTTTAATTTATGACACGATTTCAACATTATCAAAGTTTCACATAACATTTTTTAAATTAACATTACCTAACGTGGCTCAACAGATGCACGATTCAAATAATCGCGACCTCCCTTTCAAACTACTCCGCCGGCTCGTCTGTCACAGTCAGACATTTCGATAGATCGGAATAGGTCGGGATACACGGCGGTCCGTTCAGAGAGCCACTGCGATCTCCCGATCAGGATCACCGGAGATGTCAGTCATCCTTTTGTTCCCCGATACCGCGCCTTTCCTATATCCTGTTTCAGGGCTCGCCGTGTAAACTCCCCGGCACGCCGCCATCATCGTCGTCGACGAATGACGGCGTATAATAGGTCGCGCAGCGCCGACCGACTCGGGTAGTGCGCGCATCGGGGGAGGAACTTACCGATTAACTCATCTACCATGGGCATTGTTGCCCTCAATGAGAGGACACCGGTCGCGTTTATTGTGGGTATCGCGTTATTATACTAACCTAGTCGCTTTTGTGCGA
Source organism: Temnothorax curvispinosus (assembly GCF_003070985.1). Taxonomy (NCBI): domain Eukaryota; kingdom Metazoa; phylum Arthropoda; class Insecta; order Hymenoptera; family Formicidae; genus Temnothorax; species Temnothorax curvispinosus. The sequence continues at coordinate 714,125 of NW_020221295.1, forward strand.
CGATATAAGTTATCCGGTAGCCGACCCCCACGTTGGGCGAATTGTCGATGTGGCCACTCGCAGAGGTGGTTTACTGACGAGCCGACTTGATTCAGCTGATTTGCGAATTCGAATCTATTGGTTGCGGGTATCTCGGTTGCGAGAGGTTGTATTAATTTACTGGCGCAGAATCGTTTGGATTAATGGAGTTAGTTATGTAAATAATTTGTGCGCTAAAATACTCGTTAATCATGCATCGGGCTGGCTTGCAATTCATAGCACCATACGAGCTTGGATTAATAACATATCAGGCTTCTTGGTACACTGCGCTGCATTCGCTTTAAATTATTTTATGGCTACAATCGCTGCTGCGGGTGCCGTTACCCAGTATAGTTTTAATAACAGGTGATAAAAGGATATGGAAAGGTTTAAGCGCGCGCATAAATGTTACGTGACGTCGGAAGAAATTCGGACGTGCGTTTTCCGCCGCAAATTAGAAAGTAATCTGTGCTTTCTCTGGTGCAAATTGCAAATAATCGGCGCGATAAATCTACGATGGATGGATGTCGAGGTGTCATTAGGAAGATTTTAATCGTGTGCTATTAATATCGCGTTAAGGACGAGGAATAAGGGAGCCAAGATGGATCATTCTCGGAGCTCATTGAGCCTTCCGAGGAACACGGACGTACTTCGCTAAAATGACTTTATTTGCTTGACATAATGCGCCTGTAATTAATATACTGATGACACGCGATGCAATTACTGTACTGACGGCAGAAGTTTAACGCTTTGACCATAGATCTATGAATAACAAAAAGCACAATTAACGACGTGTCAGCGTAAGCCTGAAATTTATGAATATTTGACACGGTGGTACAAACTGACCGTAGAATGATCGGAAACATAAATAATCATGAAATATCTATGCAGCAATGCGCACGTAGCATAACTTGCAAATCGTGTACTATAGGTTCTCCAATATCGTAACTAACTACGGACCAATTATCACTCTTTGCGGTATCTTGTACCCTAACAAATTTGTCTTGTTAATTAGTTCCGTGGTATTTTAATGTCGCGGGAGGAGGATTTATGCGCGCAGTTTTCCTTTCGAATCTCAGAGCGATGATTCTACTTGAAGAATCTTGGCGCATTCGATCCCGCGAGCGTGCAAACATCCTCCTCCACCCCGACGGTGTACGAGAGATGGAAGTCGAGGTGTATATACTCCTGTGCCGGATAAGTATCAAGTATACAGGTCGGGCAGATATAGTCGGCCAGTATCGACCGGGTAGCCAAGTTCAACAGCCAATCCCCGGCTGCGTATTAAAACCACGCCCTTTATTTCGCGGTTGCATTAGCCACATCTCGCGGGCTGTATTTAAGTCAAGATGGAATACTTAGTTTCTTCCACTTTTATTCGCGCCTGGGAGGAGAAGAATCGTGAAATGATGCCATCTCGTGTTATGGGCGCCGCGGAGTTGAAAGCGGAGAGTGACGGCTTTTATATTATTTGCCGCTGGTGTCATTGAATTAACGCGCTTTTCAAATTATTTCTACGACCCAACAACGAAAGAAGTGATCAACATCATTCGAGCCTGTTGCTATAGCAAACATAAATTTTATTATGCAAATGGCATTTTTTCTAGTAGATTATAAATTTTATTATTATTATTTTTATTATACTGTTTTCTTGTGCTTACATTACTGATGAAGGTAACTGATTGTATATAAGATAGAATCAAGTCGGAGTAAACGTACTGTTTTTTTTTTTAAATTTATTATATTTAAATAAAAGGAGAATATCAGGAGTCTTTCTGTTAATGATTTTACGTTGTTGGAGTCGTTGATAAACTCGTCTCGAAATTTCCCCGTTATGCGAAATTTGGGTAACTGCAGCGCGAAATTAGCAGTGTTGATTATTGTATAGGTTGTGCGAGCTGGTTATTCATGGAAATTCGATGAGAATGAGCCCCACAGCAGTAATATACAAACACTAGAGCGGCTCGCTGACGATTAATTGAATTCATTTGATCGTAACGAGGAGGAATAATTACCTCTGACGCGCCCGTATACTAGTATTACAATAAATTATTTGAGAAAGTATCATTAAAAGCAGCCGCAATCGTAGCAGTCCACCCTCTAATGTTGGCGGCTTAACAAATGACTTTTATTAGAATTAATATCAAGTAATATAAATCGTCGATTGATCAAGGGAGAGTATAATAGAACATACCTTTGTGTCCACCATGAGAGAAACATTTTATTACGTGCACATCTTTTATCCTGCCAATTCTTATCTTGCGTGAAGATCTTACGTAATAAGATTTAGGATGAATAAATGTTTCTGGTTATGATATCGTAGAAAAATGTTTCATTCACACTGTCTGCAATCACCGAATCACTTTTCGGTATAATAGATATTATAGATGTAATGCTGTAGCAATTTTTATCGTGAGATATATCGTGGTATCTTGTGCGACGTGGAATTGTCAAATTTACAACCATCAACGAATCCGCATTTACATAAGTAAGGAATTCGGTTTGCCGTCGGTATAGAAGCACGGGTAGGAGGGGTGGGGTGGCTCGAGTCTCAGGACTCCATAAAGGATATCGGGTAGTGGATGGAAGGTATACGTCAGGTCGAAACGAAGGAACAGAAAGCTCTCGTTAATGAGCTTCCTCACCCTCAAAGCTTTGAAAGCCGGTTACACTCGTCTCACTCGCCCCGGCGGAGCGAGAGAGCCGTTCAATTCAAAGCTTCCAGGAAATTATACGTCTGTTACCGTTCTATCGCGAGCAAAGGCTCAAACCTGGAGCCTAATAGCGGCAATATCGTATTTTAATCTCGGCTCAAGGAAGTGCATTTGTCATTCCCTCGTCGCACAAAGGCTACTCGTTTCAGAAACTGCAATCACCCGGCGAAATTATTCGCTGAATTCAGCTACGCGCTCGGCCACCTCTCGCGTAGATTGAAATTTGTTGAATCAAAAATAAGCATAATCCCTCTGGCACGATATCTGAAAACCCGCTTTGACTTGGCATCAAGATTATTCTTACTCTCATATGTTTAACGTAACGACATGCAGCAGTTTCCGCAAAAATTAACATTTTTTTACATTTACGACGAAACGTCCTGTTTTGTCCAGTACGGATTTTAAAACATAAAATTGGGTTAATGCAACAACTATATTACAAAATTCTTTTTAGCTGTTTTTATATTTAAATAATAAACAGCTACGAAAGAAATTATTATTTTATATTCTTGTTCAAAAATTTATTTTTTTGTAATTTTGATTTTTATTGTTTCCTATTTTTTGAATATCCATTATTAATATCTGAGACCATCACCTGATGGCATGCAAAGGAAACTCTTGTAACTCGCTTTCGCGACACGAGCTCCTTCGAAGTTTCGCGACACTTCGGTGACTTCTTGTCGTCGCTCGTATCATGACGTGCGGGGTGCTTCGATTTTCCATCGCGGCTTCGTTGAAAACGCGAGCATTACGAGAGCCATCTGACCGAGGCGGCACTCCGCGCAAAGTATTTTCCATCGGCGTAACGGAGTTTGGACTTTGTCGCAATGCCGTCACGGCAATTTCTCCGGGGATGGTTACTTACAGTGTTGGCTTAAACAACATACTTAACCGGGCTACTTAGTACTCACGGGGGTGCAGACGTACCCCTTGCAATAATAACATTTCGCCCCCTTTAATCCGCGGCCTGCTGTTAGTCCTTGGCTAAGTATCTGTCCTTCTCGTTCCCGGCGTTCCCGTTCCATCGGGCGCAACCCCTCTCTCCTCGTCCTCCTGCCTCGGTCCCCGGACGAAATCAAAACACGGAAAAGCCGATACAGTTTTGCGTAATACCCTCGTCAGGAACTTCCTCGCGGTGTTTTCTATCCGCATCGTTAAGAGCGGTCTTCTAGATAGGGAACAGCGTGAGAGGAGCTGTTTTGTGTACAAATTGCACTAACAATGACAATAAGCTTAAACGATTTTTATTCATTTCCATTTGCATTGACGAAAGCCTGCTTAAGAAATAAATGGTATCACGTCGATAAACTGAAAAAATAGTGAGATATCTATCTCGCGATTATTGTAACACCGATCTTTAGGTTTATAAAATTATATAAATTATATTATAATTTATATATTATTTATTAATTAAAGATTAATAAATGATACTTATGTATCCTACATTAATCGAAATATATAAAATCGAAAAATTAAGATTGTCATAATAATTTATCAATATATTTAAAAGCTTTAGACTGCACGATTCGATGTTAGTTACATATTTTTACGCTAAAATCTATATAATTTCAAGCAATTCGGTATGTGTTTTCATATATTTACCTTTTCGTGACACATCAGACACATATTATGACAATCATTTAATTTGCTTTGCGAATAATTGACCGTTGTCCCCCATTTTGATCGTTGACCAAATCGCAGGACGATTAATCAAATTGCAGCGCGAAATGCAATTTCGGCGCAGCCCGTGGGTGTCAGGATCGTCGTAGATTCTGACATTTCGCCGGATCCTGCTGAACATCATGATGGACGCATGGGTATGGATGGGGGGATAAGATAATGCGCGGTAAGCGAGGTGTGGGCCCCTATATAAGTTCTATGGAGTTGGTAGATATCCCGCCGGGCACAACATAAACCCCATAGTGCTAAGCGGCTTAGTACCTCGTAAGGGCACTGACGCCTGACATATCCATGTATACCCTGCTCCGAATTCGCGCGATTCAGGGAAGGTTTCTCCCGTGGTTACTTTTGTCCTCGAGTCTTTGAGAACCTCTGCAAATCTCGTTCAGAATGTTTCGAGATGATAAAACCTTGCGGGAACAATTGTTCTAATTCTGAAATACTCCTATCTATCTATATTTTTCCGTGAAATTTATCTAAAATCAGTCGTAGATTGTCAATGACAGAAAAGACAGAGAAGGAATTTACAACATCCGATCTTATTTGTTGTATAATGTAAGCAGAAATTAATTGGATTTAAACGTACATTTATTTACTATAATTGCCGATATATTTAATTAATTCGATAGTGATTCCTGATATTATTATTATTAAATCAATACATAATCATCGCATTGCTTTACAAGTAAAAAAGCCACGGCTCTCAGCTTCTCTAATATTTTGTTTTTCCCATGAAGTTATTGCCGCCCCGTTACGGAGGTAGGAAGGGTGGCGCGTGACACACCCCCATTGAAGTCCCATGTACGGGATATACTTAAATTAAACGGACGCCGGTGTCGCATTATGGCACAGAATAGCAACTTATATCTAACCTCTCATTAACCCCGTGTGAACCTGGATTGGGACCCCACGTGAAAACCGAGACGTCGATTTTCAAACTGAAAATCTGCAGTGTTTTATTACGGGTTACGGCGAGACGCGGGTGACATTTTAAGCGGACTCATATGCGCGAACGTTGGGAACGCTCGCATTTTTCGTCAGTGACGTTTTGAATTTATGTTCTCTATAACAATTAATCAAATTTATACCGAGTATCCCATTATCACCGTACAATATTTCAATAGCGCTTGTCTTGAAATTAATTAGGATTGAAAATTTTAGTATGAAAATATTGAGATTGCAATAACTTTCGAGGTATATGTAGTACGAATAATCAAATTTTGATTTGT